>NC_057810.1:89021883-89033981 GCF_018294505.1 Triticum aestivum
CTCAAGAACCCACACCCTATATCTCTCTAGGTTTGTATCTCTCTCACACAACCCCACGTAGGTGGTGTACGTATACAAGAAGAGAATAGGTGCACCGTGCATGTACTCACGCTTCGTGCCCAGCCACACCTGCGCGGGTACACGGTGGAGCTCATTTCTTTAGGAAATGGCAGCCCACGTGCTAATTTGAACGCCTGTAGCGGTTGTTTACCTAGGGAGGTCGTGTACCACGCCAGCACGAAACAAAGTTTGACTTGACGCGTTGACGCGTTATTTTTAAATAAAGTTATAGCGCTCAATGGCACGTACATAGAATATAAAATGATTTTTATGGAGAAAAAGGTAGTCCGCTTACTATATACAATGGAGCCTTGCATGCCTGGTTTGTCGCTCTTCAGAGTATCTCACACAAGGTTGCGGTGGCCTCTCTCTCTCTCACCGTTGGTCACTGATCCGGACGCATCCCGTCTGCTGGGGGAAAGGGAGTGCGGTGGCCTCTCTCTCTCTCACCGTTGGTCACTGATCCGGCCGCATCCCGTCCGCCAAGGGAAAGGGAGGAAGTGCATCGTTTCTCCGTTCGACGGCGCTGAGGCAGCACGTCCCAATCTGTGGTACACGCCGTTCTCTCTGACCAAGCTCCGGCGTGGCAAGGCCTACGCCACCTGCTCGCAGATTCCGCCCGCCGCTGCTCACCTAGTTACATCACGACGACCTCTAGGTATCCCCTTCGGCCTTGCTCTACTGCCTGTCTTCCCACGTCGCTGCATGTGGATCTTCCATAGTTCTTTGCCCAAAACGTAGCTCGTCCAGCGTACTTTCCATATTGCATTCTCGTCCTCACACCGTTTTAGACAAACACAACTGTGTTGCTATCTTCCCTTAGGGCAAGGAATATGCTTCTTTTTTGTCATCGCATGTGTCATCAACTGTTATTGGCCAGTAATTGTTTCCTTTCTACCTCTTTTTTGCAAACTGGGCTATCCATTTCACCTCGTTGCTATTGCGACCTTTTGGTAAACTGCACAAATCACTTTTTTCTTAAGAGTGTTTTGTGCAGTTGTACTAAAATGTCACATGGGCAACGTCTCTACATTTCAGTGCGACTGCACAAAGGGAGATTGGTTTTGCTCTATCCTCCTCATCCAACTCCGAGCCTAATCTTCTCCAACTAGTTAGTCTTAAAAGAGACTGCAAAGGTGACCCGCTTCTATTTATGTGTTTATTGTTTCATCAGCAGTCCTCTATTATCGTAATCACACTTAATATCTTTGGAACAGGAACGCTCAGCTCTATTTTAGTGGAACTGCACAAAATGATCGGAATGTTGCATGCTCCAGACAGCTACTTTTTTTCCCAACATGCCTTGTTGATTTAGACAGAGTTCGGGGGGCGTTGCTGCCAATGAAAGCATGGATCAATTTTAATTTAACACCTTCTCACAACTCTGTCTTCAGTTGTGATGTAATTATTAGCTCTGATCTGCTAATAATTGACATGCATTAGCAAGGAAGTTGGTTTTTTATTGTTTCCAAAAGAGCATCGATGGCAAGACACGCGAAACAGAAGCTGAAAGCTCACACCATTGTACAATTTCATGTCTCGCTGGAAAATTATTTGTATAGTACGTCAATTATGTAAACAAATGATGGAAGCTTGATAGCATTGCCAGAAGCCTCTTCATCATCCGGGTCCATGTGCCATGCACAAAATTATACTCCTTCGTTCCTAAATATTTGTCTTTTTACAAATTTCAAACGGGCATATTTTATAGTGTAGATTCACTCATTTTGCTTCGTATGTGTACTCCCTCCGTTCCTAAATATTCTATTCGTCTTTCTAGAGATTTCAACAAGTGACTACATACGGAGCAAAATGAGAGAATCTACACTCTAAAATATGTACATACATCTGTATGTGCCAGTCCATTTGAAATCTCTAAAAAAACAAATATTTGAGTAATCACTCGTTGAAATCTCTAGAAACACAAATATACTCCGGAGTATATTTAAGAACCGAGGGGGTAGTGCACAACCGCATGGGAGACTCGGCCCGGTCGTTGTGTCGCATTAATAGTGAGTAATGAGCAGTCAAATCGTAAGCCCCACCTTTCCCAATGTAAGTTGCTCTGAAGAAGCAACCATCAATACGCTCTTCTTTGAATCCGCTCATACTACTCCATCTGTCACTGTTTATACAGCACGCTTCAGAAAAAAGAAAAAAGATCTGTGGGCTCAAGGCGACTAGCGATCGGCCTGAAAAATAGCATTGGTAGTTATAGCATGGCGTCTATTACTAGTACAGGGAATAATGCGTACACACATGCATGCAGTGCTTCCACCCCGGGTACACACATGCATGCACTTACTCCATTCCGTGGTTACATGGAGAGAAAATTGTGGACTTGATTGCGGTTACCACGCCCTAATTAATTGAGCATTAAACCAAACGCGTCTAAAGTCTCTCTGGTGGTGGAAATGCATTGAGAGAAATGCATCATAATGAAGCGCGCCCTGTAAACTGTGACGGAGGGAGGAGTTGTATGAAGGTTCAAAACCAAGTACGCGTATGGCCAGTCGGTCAACGCACCTCCTCTTGGCATATCACTGACATGTGGGACAGGAGTGTGAGCAAACCGATCTCAATTGACGGCAAAGAGCCAACCCGCCCGTTCCTTGAGAGAGACGAGGAGCGAGAACACACAGACGGGTTCTCATGGAGGCCAAGATATATTCGAGCATGGTTGGTTGATCGATATCATTCATTACATGTTGATGTTGGGCTGCCGTTTTCCGCCCTTCTCTGGAATAAACGTGTACTTTATCAGAGATAAAAAGAAATAAGAGTACAAACGCTCCACCATGCGGTTCTCGTAGTAGTACTACTCGTACTACTCCGCTTGGCTCTTCGCCTCTTTGTGAAATCGAACAATGATGGTACTCTGCATGTTGGGTACTGCAGTGTATGCCTCTGACAATCTGACACCGAATGGACTGATGCATGTCCACCGAGGGTAGGTCCCCTTTGTAGTTTGTGCCAAATTTTGACTAAAGAGTTAACTAACAAAATGTTAATGCATGTCAAGAAAAATTATCTCATTGGATTCGTATTTGAACATAGTTTTCAAAAATCTAATGTTCGATGACATGCGTGAACATTTTGTTAGTTTAATCTATGGTCAAAATTTGGCACGAAATACAATAGGGACCAATAAACCCGGACGGAGGTAGTACTACAGTGTATGCCTCTGATAATCTGACACCGAATGGACTGATGCATGTCCACCGAGGGTAGGTTGCATTAGTCAAAAGGCGTAAGCGAGCTTCACCTTGTCCTGCAAGCTTCTCCTTGTTCTGCGAGTTGACGGGACACACCAAAAAGTAGTGCTAGTCCATACTCCCTCCTTTCCGGTTAATATGGCTCAATCCTTTTTGCGGGTAAATGAGAGAGCTTTATTAATATATAAGCATTCTTAGGACGATCAGCCAAGACACTGGTCACTAGGAAGCGAGGTACCCCGCAAAAAAAGTAGGAAGCGAGGTGTTTCATCAAGCCAGCTCTCGGCCACATTCAAAGTGCAGCAAGCACGGTTCGCACGAAGATGCGCCGCAAGGTTTGCTGACCTGTTTACATGCTGAATAACAAAAAAAGAGGAAATATTACCGAGCGCTGCTATTTGTAACAGGATATGAGCCAGAATTAAGCGAGAATTGTGGCGAGTGTTTCATGCAATCAACTTCCATTATCACATGCGAGAACCCTCGAAGATAACCAAATGTGTTGAAGATTGCTTTATCACATTTTAAAATTATAATAAGAGTGCAGACGCTCCTCCATCCGGTTCCTAGTACTAGTATAGTACGTACCTTTATAGACTATATTAGTAAACTTTGCGCTTGGTTGTTCGCCTATTCGGGAAGTCGAACAATAGTAGCACTAGTAGTATATGCTTCTGGCAATCTGACACCGAATTAACTATTGCACGTCCACCGCCTGAGCGAGGGAGAGCTTGCATTAGTCAAAAGTTTCTCCTTGTCCTGCGAGCCACCGCGCGCAAGTAATGCTAGTCCATACTGCCTCTTCTCCAGTTAATATGGATTAATTTCAAACAAGATAAATACACTGTCTGTCACTATATATTTGTAAAAATACTGTCAGTGGACTTCATAATACGCTCATTGCGCTCAATATATATATTTTCCTGTGTTTATACGGTCACTAGCTCACCCTGACTGAGTATGTGTGTGCATGCACGTGTAGGTTGAGCACTTAGCGTGACCGTGTGTGTTCCGTCATGTGCTCGGGCATGCATGCATTAGGGCGTCGCACGTGTTTTTGCGTCCATGTGTACGTGTGACTATTGCATACACGTAGGGGGAGTATGTGTATGGGCCACTAAGGAGCAGTCAAATCACACAGTAAATCACGTCTGTCGTGTTCGTGTCTCACCCTCCTCCACGGCTCGACCCCACACGGTCGCTCGGCATGCCACTCACCGCAAACCGAGTATACAATAACATTCCCGCCTGCTTGTCGATGGATCGCGCCATGGAGTACTACTAGCACTATTGGAAGAGATTGACGAGTTGGGGGAGGACAGCTAGCTATAGCATGGACTCCCAAAAACTTTTTACATGCATGTTGTAGCCGGCTATTGCGACCTTTGAACGCGGAGCAGCCGCGTGCACCCGGAAGCAGCGCGGGTGACGCTCTCTCGGCCGGCGCACCGCTTCAATGCCGGCTCCAGTGAGAGGTCACGTCCACTCTGGCCGAGCATTAATGCGGCACTGGCCGTTTCGGGCGGGAAGCACGCGCGGGTGATGAAGAGGATTCGGGTTGGTCAGGACTGGCCATGGCAGCGGTCCGGACATGCGCAAACAAGAGATGATGTACGTTAATATTGCTGCATATATAATTAACAACGTGAATAATATGCCAGTTGGACAAATATGATTCGAGATGGAGATGGAAATGGAATTTTACGTAAACACGGATATGCATGTATATGTCTATGTGTGTGTGCGCGACGACTCTCGCGACCTGGAAGCGGGGGCGTGTTTTTGATCGAGTTTTCTTTCTTGGTACGTTAGAAAATCAGTTTGTCCAATTCACATCTAGATATTATTTAAGGATATCACATCTAAGCTCCCACAAGTATATAATGTAGCAACAAGAAACAAAAAAACTAGGACAAAAAAATAGACCACAAACTATCGATGCTCATGGTCGCGCCTCATGGTTGCGTCGGCTGGTGAAGCTGATCGATTTTCAATGAAAAACAAGTTGTCTTCCATCAGTGCTCTCTGCTTGTTATGCACAAAGATGATATCCTTCGTCAGTTCACCTTGGTTGCGTTGGAGACGCAGTCGTCTTTCACGTTGGTGCAATTTTATCACACAATTGGCTATTAACCAAATGTTTCCTCGAAGAAGGATCGACGTTGCTACCAAGAGCATAAGTTTTGTATTGATTTCTAAGCCTTCTCACAACTTTGTCTCGAGCTCCCCTATAATTTTATTTGTCCAGCTATTAACTTTGATTTAAAAAATGGTGTGGACTAAAAACCCGGATGGACGTAGTAGCCCTCCATTTTTATTGACTCTGTATATTAGATTTGACTGAAGTCAAACTTTGTAATACTCTCAAACCTTTCCGATAATTGAAATTAAAATTCTTTATTTGTACACACTCTCACACGTTTCCGATAATTTAGCGCATGTGTGGTTGTTCACTTAAGGGAGGGTAGTGTACCACACGTGAAGGACAGGAAGTGCGACCAGGACGCGTGGGTGTGGATCGTTAGTTCATCGGAAGTAGTACTCCCTCTGTACATTAAATAAAGAGTTTTGTTTCGTACTTTCACAATTTAAAATGATTGTTATGGAGAGAATAAGAAAACCACTCCACTATATATTAGTTGTATACACACGAGAGTACTATATGGACGCAACTTCATTGACTTAGTGCACCTGCCTTTGGGTTTATGACAGGTGGGCCCAAAATGTGGCTGGCTCACCTGTCATACAGCCAAAAGCAGATGGAGTGAAGGCACCGGAGCTCAGTCCGTACTACATTATTATATATATAAGCGGGAGCCTCAGCACTTGTTCGCTATGGTTTGCACTCTCCACACGCTCGCCGCAATACATATATATTACACGCTGGAGGCTCAGCGTTCATTTGCTAGGGTTTGCTATATTCATAGTATCTCACCCTCTCTTCACCAGATCTAAACAAGACTGCATTGGCCTCTTGTCTCTCTCCCCCCTCACAGCTGGTGAAGGAGGCATCCGTATCCCGTCGCACCGAGAAGGGGAGGAGTTGCAGCGTTAACTCTATCGCCTTCGGCGAGGGAGGCAATCCACTGCCGGCTGCGCTGTTCTCTTTCACCTAGCGCCTGTGCGGGAGGGCCACCGACCCCTTCTTCCTCGCTGTCGTATGTAGTGTGGGCAGATCCGGCCTCCCGCCGCACGCCTTGCCACATCCCGACGACCCTAAGGTATAAGTTTCTTTGAAACCGTTGTTGGTCTAGCTGCATGTGGATCTTTTTCGATCTGTAGTCGAATCTAGGTCTTGGTTCAAAGAGGAAAGAAAGGTGCGGTGGGGTGGAGCATGAATCTAGGACGTGGTTCAATGAGGAAAGGAAGGAGGAAAAGTAGTATAGACTGGCTATCCAGCCGCTTTGTTGGTCGAAAAGGGAAAAAGGGGGTAACCCAGTACACACATCTGTAAGGAACCGATCTCTTTGTTGAAAAGGGAAAGAAACTAGGGGGGTCAGGTAGTTTGTGCAGGACTAGATTTGCTGCCCTCACATAGGAAAAAAGTTCAAAGAGAACAAATATGGGACCAACACAGATATGCTGCTTGGCTACATACTCTGCATCACCCATTTATACGTGTGGACGCACATGGTGCTAGCATGTCCCATACAAATATTTTGCTAGAATGCCGCCAGAAAATTGAAGCAATGCCACTGTTAAAAGTAAATTACATTTTTTTAACGAATGTTGTTTCAAGAGAGTGTCTCTGTTAATATGAATCAATGCTACCGTTTTAGAAATACTACTATCCTACTTTGTTTTCCATCCAAGATAAGTTAGATGCTTCTTTCTGTCACCGCTTGTTTCATCCTCCTTTATCGGCAAGTAATTGTTTCCTTTTTTGTCTCTGTTAGAACAGGAGTCAATATGAATGAATCACACTGCTGGAGAATTGCTCCTCTCCTGCTTTTTTTCCCATTAAGACAAGTCATCAACCGTTATTTCTCACTAATTGTTTCCCTTATACCTATTGTTGCTTACAGGGATATCAAAATTAAAGCTCGGTTTTATTCCGACTTCGATTTTAGTTGAACTGCACAAAAGGAGCCATTGTGTCCAAGGCAAACTGCTGCGTTACTGGGTCCAGTTGGTCGTTTCACTTTGCAGAAAGAAGCAGTCACTGGATGCGGTACATTACAGAAGGAATGACCGAGAAGCTTTACAGAGTATTATTAGACACCGGTGACATGACTAGTCTGCAGAGACCATTGGCAATTTAACAACACGTGGAGTGTCGTGGGCAAAAAGTGCCCAAACAAGTACAAGAAGCTAAGACAGGACACGATCATAGGCATTACATATTTTGAATGGGAAAAGCTTGTCAAAGTTTAATCATTGATGTTAGCAAGAAGACGTTAGTTCAATATATTGGAATTGGAAAACCTTTTCAAAATTTGCTCATTGATGTTAGCAAGAAGACGTTAGTTTAATATATTGGAATTGGAAAACCTTGTCAAAATTTGCTCATTGATGTTAGCCAGAAGACATGCATTTGATATTTTTGAGTGGGACGCCCTTGCTGTGAGCAGCGTCGAGTGTTTTTTCCTATTCCTGTGTTCAGTTTAGAAGTAAATAGTTACTCTGCTGAGATATTCCTGTGTTAAGAGTTTGTTCTGAATATTGTCTATGTAATGCCAGGCCTTGTGTTTGATTGCAAAGTTGAGCTTGGAATGTTGTGGCATGCGGCAACACGAGCTCTTCACCGTGCCTCCTGAGAATAATGCTTCACATTGTTTTGCATGTCGATCTAATGCCAGTGATTTGCTTGTTAAGAAGATCATCCTCTTATGTTGTTTCCGTGCGTAAGAAGTTCATCGTCTGATGTTTCATTCATAGCCTATACGACATGTCGGGTAGGTTAGACATGAAACCATATGATCTTCCGACCAACTCATGATATTAGGTCGTGATTGGATCGTCGTCTTCCAACCAAAACCGCTTGTAAAACTGACGCTTGTAAATTAAACTAGATGGTCTCGGGCGAAGGCGCTTGGTTAGTCGATTTCGACTAGTAAAATATCGGAAGTACTTCACACATGATAAAAACGCTAAACGACACTCGGACGATTGCTAATCCAGCCGTTAGCTACTATTTCAGCCTTGCCCATGGATGGCATGATACGCATGTCGTGCATGTATCGTCTGGTAATGTCATCCATATAGCAATGCTCATAAAATATACACTAGTCTCTCAAATTACACGCGTAACCCGCCGGTTTTACTTACAGACCTTGGGCCTTCCGATGACGAGTAAATTACACTTCTATGTTAATACAAGTTTGAAATAAACCAGAGCTCCCAAGCGCGGCCTTACCGTTTCATGTCGTCTCAGTTTCTCGAAGGTGCTCATAGGTGTCCGATGATCCTGGCTTCCTGGATGAGCAGCGGGCGCTGTATCAGACCTCCGTAGGGCCCGCGAGGACCTCTCCATTGTCCTTCGAGTTGTTGCGCTCGCCGTGGCGCCGAGCATTGTTAACATGGTCAACGAACATGAGGATTCAGGAGATGACTTTATTTTGACTGGATGACACTAGGGACCCACTAGGGCCATAGCCGTACGTACGCAACTGCCTCCTTATTATGTATAACTTTTTTTTTGCTTTCTCCTGGTTTCCTAACATCACGGTCCCACACCATTGCCAACCTATGTAGTCAATATAAACGAGATAATTGCACAAGGTGCGGCCGACAGCTGGGACCAAGCAGCTCGAGCAGTATTTGTGTTTTTGAGGCGTGAGCACTGCAGAGTTTTTCTTGGCGATGATTTCGTTGTTGTTCAGAGGAGAGCAGGGTATTAACTGGGCGGGCTGTGGCCCGTCTAGCCCAGGCTAGATATCTAGCCCAGATACTACTTTTTTCAAGATGAAAATGGCTAGCCCAGCTATACGTCTTGTGGAGGAATACCCAGGCAAGGTCAACTTGTTATTCTCTGCCCCGCTATGCTGCAAATTTTTCCTAGGAGGGATGCATTAGGCTTAACAGGAAAATGGGCTTTAAAAATAATAAATGGAATGTAATTATAAAAACTGGACAGTAACTATAAAAAATGCACCAAACACGAAATTAGTTTATAAAATATTATTTATGGATTTTGAAAATCTTAAATTTTCATTGTTGCGCGCGCAATGTTTCGTTGGATTTTAATGTAATACAAATTTATATTTAATCTGAATAGAAGTTTCGGGATAAAAATATTTCGGATCCCATCAAAATGTGGGAAATTTTATTGAATTCTGTCTTCAACGGTTGGTTGAAATTATTAATCATTGTCCTAGCTAGAAAATGGGTTGTACTTTTAACAAACTGTAAATGGGCTGTTGTAAATTCAATTAGAATTCAAAAATGGGTTGTACATTCTTACAAAACACAAATGGGCTATAAGTTCTTTGCCACACACTTATGGGCCTACTAAGTGACGCGTCCCCTAAAAAAAATAAGTTGACGCGTATGCAAGGCTTTGTCAACTTATTATAGTCAACACACGGTTCTAGCAGCAGTGGCCGTTGGATGTCTATCCAACGGACGTTATGCTTCTTCTTCAATCTCGGATATTCTTAGCTTCGGCCGCCCAAAAAATGATTCCTCCCCCTGACATCTGGGGCGCATCGTTTTGAAGGCTGACCTATGGGCCTACTAAGTTGGAGCGTACAAAGGGCTTTGTCAACTTAGTCAATATAAACGATTCTAGCTTCAGTGACCATACGATGTCCATCCAACGGTCGTAGTGCTTCTTCAATCTCTGGTCTTCTTGGTCCAGCCGCCCAAAGCAGCGCCGGTCGTGTCACCTGCTCCTGCCTCCCGTGGCCGGCTGTGCTGTCGCGGAGGCCTCACCGCCCCCATACTACTCCCATCGCTGGCCAGGCCATCCCTCCACTCAACCACACCCCCTGTTATTCTACGGCGACGGCAGCCTCACACCGCAGCTGAACCAGTGAACCCTCGTACTCCTCTCCGCGTGGGCTTCCGCTACTGCGTCTTCCCCGGCTCCGCATCGTCCTCTTCCTAGGCGTCGCCGTTGTCCACCGTCCTGGTGCTCTCAGCGCGGCGTGGTCAACGTGGTCAATGACCGACTTCCATCGGAAGAGTACTGTACGTGGAGAGGCTGACAGCTGGGTCCACAGCGGCCGCAAGGAAGTGCCTCCTTATTACGCGCAAAATAATTATTCCTCCACCTGACAGCAGGGACCCGCCGGACGGGCCACCTTATTTCGCGAAAAAATGTTTCCCCCCTGACTACTGGTACCCACCGGACGGGCCACCGTATTTCGCAAAAAAAACGTTCCCCCCGCTGTCAGCTCGGACCCACCGGAAGTGCCTCTTTATTACGCACAAAAAACTGAATACTCCCCCTGCTAGCTGGGACTCACCTTGGTGGGAAGCTGACTTGTTGGCCTACTAAGTTGACAGGGACGGAGGGCTTTGTCAACTTAGTCAATACAAACGATTCTAGCTCTAGTGACCGTACGATGTCCATCCAACGGCCGTAGTGCTTCTTCAACCTCTGGTCTTCTTGCTCCAGCTGCCCAAAGAGCCTGTCGTGCCGCCTGCTCCCGCCTCCCGTGGCCGGTTGTGCTGCCGTGGAGGCCTCACCGCCTCCATACTACTCCCACCGCTGGCCAGGCCATCCCTCCACTCCACTCACCCACACCCCCTGTTATTCTGCAGCGACGGCAGCGCAGCCGAACCAGTGAACCCTCATACTCCTTTCCGCGTGGGCATCCACTGCCACGTCTTCCCGGCTCCGCGTCGTCCCCTTCCTAAGCCTTGCCGTCGTCCACCACCGTGGTGCTCTCGGCGCGGCGTGGTCAATGTGGTCAACGACCAAATTCCATCGAAAGAATACTGTACGTGAAGAGGCTGACAGCTGGGTCCACGGCAGCCGCAAGGAAGTGCCTCCTTATTATGCGGAAAATAATTATTCCTCCACCTGACGGCAGGGACCCACCAGACGGGCCACCAGTATTTCGCGAAAAAACGTTTGCCCCTGACTGCTGGGACCCACCCGACGGGCCACCGTATTTCGTGAAAAAAATGTTCCCCCTGCTGTCAGCTCGGACCCACCGGAAGTGCCTCCTTATTACGCACAAAAAAATGAATACCCCCCTGCTAGCTAGGACCCACCTTGGTGGGAGGCTGACTTGTGGGCCTACTAAGTTGACGGGGACGAAGGGCTTTGTCAACTTAGTCAATATAAACGATTCTAGCTCCAGTGACCGTACGATGTCCATCCAACGGCCGTAGTGCTTCTTCAACCTCTGGTCTTCTTGCTCTAGCCGCCCAAAGCAGCGCCGGTCGTGCCGCATGCTCCTGCTTCCTGTGGTCGGATGTGCTACCGCGGAGGCCTCACCGCCCCCAACTATTTCCACCGCTGGCCAGGCCCTGCGGCGATGGCAGCCTCACACCGCAGCCAAACCAGTGAACCCTTGTACTCCTCTCCGCGCAGGCTTCCACTGCCGCGTCTTCCCCGGCTCCCCGTCGTCCCCTTCCTAGGCCTCACCGTCGTCCACCGCCCTGGTGCTCTCGGCGCGGCGTGGTCAACGTGGTCAAGGAACGACTTCCATCGGACGTGGACTGTATGTGGAAAGGCTGACAGCTGGGTCCACGGCCGCAGCAAGAAAGTGCCTCCTTATTACGCGGAAAATAATTATTCCTCCACCTGACAGCGGGGACCCACCGGACGGGCCACGGTATTTCGCGAAAAAAACATTTCCCCCTAATTGCTGGGACCCACCAGCTGCACCTTCGCATGCAAGGAAGTGCGTCCGGGCAAAAAAAAACGAT
>NC_057810.1:89334376-89439055 GCF_018294505.1 Triticum aestivum
AAAACAGTGACCATTCAGTGACCAATAGTGGTGGTCACAAGTTGACATATTTCTTGTAGTGAAATCTCGAACCGCTTTCACCGTTGGATTCCTCGCGTTGAGATCTTCAAAACTAGATCCCATGTTAATAGGTTTTGACACACTTTTTTTCATGAAAAAACTGGACGAAAAAAACGAACTGGGAGCATGGGTTTTTTCCCTTTTCGAAAGAGGCACGTCCGTGCCTCACACGAAATCACAACCGTGCCTCTCGCGAAAGCAAAACCGTGACTCTCGCGGAAGGAAAAAAAAGAAGAGAAAACACGTTTTTTCCATTTCCGAGGAGGCACGGGCGTGACTCTCGCGAAAGCACAACAGTGCCTCTCGCAGAAGCAAAACCGTGACTCTCGCGAAAGAAAAAAAACAGAAAACACGTTTTTTCCGTTTCCGAGAGGCACGATCGTGACTCTCGCTAAAGCACAACCGTGCCTATCGCGGAAGCAAAACCGTGACTCGCAAAAGAAAAAAAAAACAAAAAACACATTTTTTTCGTTTCCGAGAGGCATGACCGTGGCTCTTGCGAAAGCGCACCCGTGCCTCTCGCGGAAGCAAAACCATGACTCTCGCGAAAGGAAAAAAAAACAGAAAACAGGTTTTTTTCTGTTTCTGAGAGGCACAGCCGTGACTCTCGCGAAAGCAAAACCGTGCCTCTCGCGGAAGCAAAACCGTGACTCTCGTGAAAGAAAAAAAAGAAAATGCGTGCAGAAAAAAAAATCCGGAGGGAGCGTCCAAAGCGCGACACGTGGCGAATGGCTGAGAGCGCTCGTTAACTAGTTGCTCTCGGGTTTCACCTCTAGCCTACCCCAACTTGTTTGGGACTAATGGCTTTGTTGTTGTTGTTGTTGTTGTTGTTGTTGTTGCTGCTGCTGCAATAGGCCTCCCAAAACATGATAGCCCACTATAGTGGCTCAAGCCATCTTTCTTTTCATTTTTGAAATTTTTTCTTGCTGCTCGTACAAGCATAGGCTAGTGCCCAACCATGGCTTTTCAGCACATGATTACATGATTTACCAAAAGGGAACCGAAGCTATGAACAGGCACGTCCCTTCATGGGGACGTTGGGAGCGTCGGACGGTTGCCACTTGCCAGATTGCTTTTTTTTAACACAATACAGACGCAAGCGCTCATATACACGCGCATACACTTACCTCTATGAACACGCGCGCGCACACACCATACCCGTATGAGCACTTTCGAAAGACTGAAGACTGAGCCGGCATATCACCTTGAAATTTATGAAGTCACCGTAGACACTTCATCGTCGACGGAAACGTCTCCTCCTACTGAATGCACATTGCCAGAAATCCCGAAATAATCCAGGAATAAATGCGAGCACCAGGACTTGAACCTTGGTGGGCTAGGGATACCATAGTCCCTCTAACCATCCAACCACAGGTTAGTGGGCTAGGGATGCCAGATTGCTAACCACATGAGGGATTAGAAAGGAAGGATCATCCTGTAATTATGAGATTAATTAAATCATATAGTAAAACTTTTTATGACGGAACTGGTGTTTCTCCACGGTCTGGCAGAGGTTGGGGAGCGCAGGAAGGAGACGTTCGTGAGTGGAGGGTGAGAAGAACATGGGAGGTTGAACCACTACGAATAGGAGAAGTTACTACGATGCACCACTGCCAACAGTTATGGGGCGCCCCACCCCCACACACTCAAACCAAGTGAGAGTGTGAGATGCGACGGCCGGCGGCCGACCCTACCCCCCGCCGGCCACTCACCAACCATGGAGAAGCAGCCCGCGTGGGAGGCACGCGAATCCCATGGGACCACACGGAAGCGGGCACGGAGTGGCGAGACCGCCGAGGATTTCATCACTTCATCAACAGCCTCCCCCATGACATCCTCAACACCATCATCTACCTCCTCCCAACCAAGGACGGCGGCCGCACGCCGGTCCTCTCCAGCCAATGGCGCAACCTCTAGCGCTCTGTGCCTCTCAACCTCGAGGTCAGCACCCGACCCCCCAGGCGTCGCTGGCCCCGTCCCCACCCCCTCCCGCGTCCCACCCTTCGCCGTCTCCAAGATAATCTCCCAGCACCATGGCCCCGCACGCCGGTTCTCCTTCCACTGCCGCGGTGCCGGCGACCTCTGTGCTCAAGCGGAGAGCCAGCTTCACTCCCTGGCCCTCACCAACCTTGAGGAGCTCGATATCGCTTACGGCATATGCAAATCCGAAACGCTAAATAATCAAATCCAGTACAACGAGAAGGATATTCGCGAGCAAGAAAAACGCACGCGCTATAGCAGGGGGGTAAATGGAGGGTAACACGAAACCAAAGTAAAACAAGCAAAAAGATAGGAAAGCCAAACCTGTCCAGCCAAAGAGGGCAAGGCGAAGTGAACGAACAAAGAACCCGTGGATGAAAAAACAAGAAACAAGGGCACATCAGCTTACATACATTTCGTCAAACAAAAGGAGAGCAAGAAAGAAGGTACCTCCTAGAGCAGCCACTCGCATACGATGCCAGGATTGCTTGATCTACAGTAAGAAGGAAACGAAGAGCATGGTAAGCAGCGGGATCCAGTACAGTAGAAGAAAAAGAGGATTGGGGAAAGCAAAGAAATCACAAGTGTGTTGAGCAGAAGAAGAAAGGCCAAACCGCTATCCAGCGCTATCACACGAAGCGCGACCGTCAAAGCGCAGGTGCAGAGCGAGAGCCCGCCAACCTATGCGCCAAAGAAGGCATTGAGCCCTGAGACAGAGTAGCACATCATTGGTGCCCTTCTCCTTGCCGCCGACAAATAGGAGCCGTCAACATCACCTCTTACACTCCACCGCGGATCCACGGATCTGTCGTTGATGCCTGGCCTCCGCCCACCCTCGTCACCTCTCCCTCTGCGACAGCTCCCTTCCTTCTCGGTCTCCCATCCTCTTATTTGTTGCCCCGTCATCGATCGACTCCTCCCCTACAGCTAAACTCCGGCACGGCCAGAGATGGGGGCTACTCGAACTCCGGCGTGGGCAGAGATGGGGGCTACTCGAACTCTGCCACGGGCAGGGATGGGGGCTACTCGGGGCGGCGTGAAGGACTCTGGGTGCGGTGGCTTTGGCGAGATGGGAAGAGCAGAGGGAGGCGGCGGCTGCGCTAGGGGTAGAGAGCGCCGAGCGGGGAAGGAGGGACGCGAGGGACCGTTCCGACCCGTCCGCCCACCATGGGGTTGTCGCCGTGCCTACACGCCTGGGAACTTTTTCCTCTCGCTGCCCGCTGCTTTTTTCGCTCGCTCGCGTGCTGCCTCAACACTATTCATAGCCTACGTGGATGCAGCGATTGTGCCTAGCGCCCCGTTCATCCTTCACTACCGGAATCGACCCCTATGCCGACGGCCCAGGCTGTCGGCATAGCCCTGATTCCCGTCAGGATAGGCCTATGCCGACGGCCCCCGTCGGCATAGGGCCATCGGCAACATATGCGTCGGCGTACCCCCGGAGGCCGTCGGCATAGATGGTATCCCGATGGCGTTCGTACATCTATGCCGACGGCCTCGGCCGTCGGCAACGTTCCTAGCCCAGCGGTGGCTGTGGGCGCCGCCGTCAAGTGCTGCCCAACCAGGAGGTGCTATGTGGCAAACCTATGCCGACGGCTAGGTCATCGGTATAGGTTTGCAACGCAGCGCCTCCAGGTTGCTCCTGGAGCAGAGCTATGCCGACGGCCTAGCCATCAGCATAGGTGCCACGTGTCGGCTACTTGTAGCTCCTGAAGCAGGGCTATGTCGATGGGCATGCCGTCGGCGTAGTTTTAAACTACGCCAACGACTCAGCTGTCGGCATAGCCCTACCCCAGGAGCTACCAGTAGCCGCCACGTGGCACCTATGCCGATGTCCTAGCTGTCAGCGTAGTTTAAAACTACGCCAACGGCCTTGCCGTCGGCATAGGTGCCATGTGGCGGCTACTTGCCGTCGGCATAGGTGCCACATGGCGGCTACTGGTAGCTCACGCTAGCCCTATGCCGACGGCAAGGCCGTCGGCATAGTTTGTGTCTGATTTTTTTCTTTTTTCTGTTTGTTTTTAGTTCAATTAAATTCAAAATATACAACAGATATGAAAGATGCAAATAGACAAACAGATCACATCTAAGTATCATCGAGCACCATCACAACAATATATGCATCATCACACAACATAAGGATCATCACAAAGCATAAGCATCTCACAAACAACAATAGTATAACAATAACATAAAGACCATAAGTGTATCATCACCACCAAGACCGCCACAAGTCACCCAAAGGCTTAAGCGCTAGGACATCGAGCACCGCCAAGGTCGTCACCGCCAAGTCCACCGAAGCCTAGGTCGTCACTGCTAGCGGCAGCGCTACCGCCAAGACCGCCACCGCCACCGCCACCGCCTCCGTGGATCGGAGTGATCGGGCTCCGTGACTCGGGAGTGGTGCCAAGACCAACACCACCACCAACGTTAGATCCACCGGTTCCCTAGATGTTGAAAAGACATGTTACGGGGATATATGATTGTGTTGAATAAACAATATGCTTTGGGTGAATAGTTTGGGGATGTACTAACCGGCAAGGGGCCAGGGTTCTGTGCCAGAAACTCCTCAAAGGTAAGCAGCACTTGTTGTGGTGGAGGAGATGGTGCTAGTTGCAATTGAGGAACCCTGCCGGCCGCCATGCACTCAACAACGTGCTGCATGTTAATTGACCAAGCAAACAAGAATGTCAGAAGAAATGCAAGTGCAAATATAGAAGTGAAATGAAAGGGGCCAAACTAACCGCCATCATGCGAGAGTTGTGCTCATGAAATGCTAAAAGCCTCTTGTGCCACGCCATGGTCTCCTGGCGTGTGTACTCCATGTAGGCCTACGGTATGACATGATGGAACTCATAAAACATCTCAATGCGGAAAATAAAGTGAGCAATGAAGATAAGAGGGAAAATACTTACAGAGTTCCACTCAGCAAAGTAGGAGTGTGACTGCGCACTGGTCATGGGTATGCTCGTGCGCTGGCTTAGGCTCGGGTCAGTAGCTCGGAGCTGTGTGTAAGAGATAGAAGGAGTGATCACAGCATCCAAAAGTGCCCTCCGACCGTGCTCCTTGGGCCCCATGCCCACCACCACCCTCTTGTCCAGATCCACCGCAATGGGGTCAGGTGTGCCAGGATGTAACCTCAGATACCCCTTGGAGTAGGCTTTCTTCTTCTCTGCGGTCTTGCAATAGTACTCGGCCTCGCCAAGCTTGGGCTTCCTCCGCGTATGGGCGATCTCCCATGCCTCCATGTGTGAGAGCGTCCGCTTCAGTTTCTCCTCCTGCACCACCAAATAGAGGTTAGTCATACATAAGAAAGTGACGGTAAATAGAAGAAGAAGAATGTTTAATGAGGTTAGTCATACATGAAGTGTCTTGTGAAGAAAGTGGTTTCGGTTTCCCTAAGCATGTACTCCCCCCTTCCCTCGGTTAGCCTTGTTTTTGATGCCCGTAGCCGCCCAGGCTCCATCCTTATCACACCACAGATCCACCAATGCCGCCCAGGACTCGCCTTTTCCATAACACCAATTTGGACACACCTACATAATGAAAGCATAATGGCATGTCAATACATAATGATAAAATGTACCACAAACATCAAAATGAAAAATCTTTTATACTTACCGCCAAGTACTCGTGCCTCTCCAAGGTGACCATCCTCCATGCTTCTTCCTTGGTCATCTTCACACCAAGAGTGTCGTGATAGTATGTCGATATGACCACCCAGCGCACCTCGTACTGCATCTGGCAGGCCTTCTTCTTGGCTTGGCGTAGCACGATCTGGTCGGTAGTGGCCTTGTGCTCCGGAAGAACTCGATAGTATTTCTACAATCATTCATGAAACCATAATGGAAGAAGCCATGAGTTAAATCATTCATGAAACCAGAATGGACTTGTGCTTCTGAAGAGAACTCACCCAAAAATTAGTGATCACAACCTTGGCATGGGTCTCATAGTCCGCGTGGGGGGCCGCTTCCCAGTGGTCCCAGCTCGTGGACACAACCCGACGGTCCGGGTGCTTGACTGGATCCGAACAGTACAGCCCCGGCCAGTGTACCTTCAGCAAGACGGTGATGAGGCCATTGGGAATACGGGCCCCTTTAGGATATATCCAGTTGCTACAAAAGAATGAAATATTAGCATGTGACAAGCAAAATAAAGAAAAATATAAGCATGTGACAAGCAAAAGAATGAAATTATTATAAAGTGGCACTTACTCTTTCCCCCTGGGCTCAATGAGCCACTTCTGCTCCTCAGTAGTAGGAATCTGCTTTGGTAGCTTTGCATTACCACGCAGCCGCCCCTTGTTGCCAACCCCCTCCCCGCCACCACCATCATCCCCGCCACCACCCTCCTCGCCTGTCTCCTCCTCCTCCTCGTCCCCCTCCCCAACCTCCTCCTCAGCCCCATCCCAAACCTCCTCCTCCTCGTCAGAGGGTACCTCACTAGAGGAGGGCCTCAAAGACAACACCCCTAAGTCGGTGAGGGTGCGCTCTTTCTGGCCGCGACCCCCTGTAGTGGCTCCCCCACCCCCTCATCCTCTAGGGGCTCTCCCCCGCCCCCTCCTCCTCTAGGGGCATCTCTCCCTCAACCTCCCTGTAAGGAGTCATCGTCAAGTTGTCAGGGGGGGGGGATTACATGCTCGACCACTCCGACTAGGCATGCCTACGACCTTGCATAGGAAACCCATGCTGTCGGCCTTCCCCTTGCCCATGTTCCCCGAACCTGCATTGAAAAGAGAATAAACAATTAGTACATTAATAAAATGAAGGAAAAGTCATAATAATAAGGAATAATAAACACATTAATAAAAAAGCATAAAAGGCATATTCCTAAACCATAGAAAAAAAGACTTGAAACATACATCTGCTAGAACCCATACGAATCATCACTGTTGTAACCTCTTTCTCGGTCGGTCTCATCATCACTATCAATCATATCATCTTCGTTATCCGACGGAGGTGGAGGCTCTTCCTCGTCATCAGCGTCTTTGTTTAACTTTTCTAGCATAAGTATGTCATTTTCATTGACATTGGTCTCACCATCATTCCATGCATCGTCGTCGTTTGGATCCACATCATCATCACCCAATGGTCTAGCATCATCGTTTCTAACCACACCATCATCAGATTTCTCTTGATAGAACACTCCCTCATATGTCATGGGGTTAATGTTGTAGTAATCATCTTCATTCGGGTCCGGTAGCTTACCATGTGGAGACACCTTGAACACAACTTCCCAACCCTTTAGGTACTCTTTCTGGCATGGGTAAGGCAAATAATAAACTTGTGTAGCTTGGATAGCCGCAATGAAGAGATCGGCTCCTGCATAGACGGTTGGTGGTTTAACTTCGACCAAACCAACGGAAGGCATATGTCTTTGCCCCTCCTGCAGATCGAACCATCGGCATTTGGACACAGGCAGACTTAGGGTTTCGCGCCCTTTGCAGAATGTAATATTTGTACCCTTCCCTAGTAGTCTACTGAATTTTGACCGGGGGTGTACACTCTGGTATTTACAGTTTTGGGATCAGGCCGGCTGTTCTGGTGCTCCTCTGTATGGAAGCGATACCCATTCACATCATACTTTTTACATGTCATGACGGCAGGGTCAAAACCCATGGAAACCCATCTCAATTCATCATCTATAGATATATTCAGATCTTTTCCCTACAAGTATAATTGAAATTGCTGGGTGCATTAGTTCGGTTAACTAATAAATGTTGAACTAGGTATTTAATAGGGGAACATGGAAAATTACTTTCTCCATGAACCAAGCAACAAAATTTTTATGTCCAGGGTTTCCATGACGGAGAAGAGTAAGTGCCTCCGCCTCAGTAGGGGGATTCATTCCTGTCCATTCCTCTTGAACGAAATCACTAAAAGAAGAAAATTGGTGTTAGACTAGGACTAAGTGAACATAGAACATGATGCCGTGGAAGACCTAAAGGAATGGTGTAGTGGTATTACCTCATCCACGCTTCCTCAACTTCCTTGATGTGGTGCAAGATATAGAACATGAGGTCCTCCCACTTTTGTCATTTCATGTTATAAGATTTCGAGGCCCCAGCCCTGCCACCTTGCATGTTGAATAGATGGAGCCTGGGTTGATACTTGCGCTCTTCTATATTGTATCGAGGCACCTTGTTATGCAGATGAGGAACGTGGTCTGGATAGTATGATGTCTTGAGGTCTGACACCTCCTCTAGAATAACTACCTCAGCTATGGAAGCTTCAATCTTAGCTTTGTTTCCACATTTCGGTCGGAGATGCTTGTTCTGTCTCTCAGGGCCGTACAGCCAACGATTCTGCACATACCCCCCAACAATACCTCATTCGCGAGGTGCAGAATGAGATGTGTCATTAGAGTAAAGAAGGCTGGCGGAAAGATCTTCTCTAGCTTGACTATCAACTCTGGTGCCTTCTTATGCAATTGTTCAATCACGTCTTCACTTACTTCTTTAGCACAGAGCATGGCTTAGCTCGGCAAGCACTCGCCAGACATGCTCGGGGACATAGCCTCGAACCGTCACCGGCATTATCCGCTCGTTCCATACATGGTAGTCATGACTCTTCAGGCCGGTCACTTTGCTCCTTGAAAGATTGACTCCCTTACTTATATTCGACGTATAACCATCGGTGACTTCAAAATGTGTTTCAGCCAGATAAGTACTTCCTTTTTTTTGGTGGTATAAGGACAAAGTCAACATCTGGCTTGAACCAATTTTTTCGACCACCTGTGGGAGGCTTCATGTTTAGACGTGGTCTATCATAAACTCTCTGTTGATCGGCTCTAGCTTTAACATTATCCTTCGTCTTATCAGGAATGTTGAGGATTGTGCTGAAAAGGTACTCTGCGACATTCTTTTTGGTGTGCATCACATCGATGTTGTAAGGAAGTTTGAGGTCCTTGAAATAGGGAAGCTTCGAGAAGGGGGTGTTGGAAATATGCCCTAGAGGCAATAATAAAAGGGTTATTATTATCTTTCTTTGTTCATGGTAATAGTCTATTATTCATGCTATAATTGTGTTATCCGGAAATCGTAATACACGTGTGAATACATAGACCACAACGTGTCCCTAGTGAGCCTCTAGTTGACTAGCTCGTTGATCAAAATATAGTCATGGTTTCCTGACTATGGGCATTGGATGTCATTGATAACAGGATCACATCATTAGGAGAATGATGTGATGGACAAGACCCAATCCTAAGCATAGCTCAAAGATCGTGTAGTTCGTTTAGCTAGAGCTTTTCCAAATGTCAAGTATCATTTCCTTAGACCATGAGATTGTGCAACTCCCGGATACCGTAGGAGTGCTTTGGGTGTGCCAAACGTTACAACGTAACTGGGTGACTATAAAGGTACACTACGGGTATCTCTGAAAGTGTCTGTTGGGTTGGCACGAATCGAGACTGGGATTTGTCACTCCGTATGACGGAGAGGTATCTCTGGGCCCACTCGGTAATGCATCATCATAATGAGCTCAGTGTGACTAAGTGTCTGGTCACGGGATCATGCATTACGGTACGAGTAAAGTGACTTGCCGGTAACGAGATTAAACAAGGTATTGGGATACCGACGATCGAATCTCGGGCATGTAACGTACCGATTGACAAAGGGAATTGTATACGGGATTACTTGAGTCCTCGACATCGTGGTTCATCCGATGAGATCATCGAGGAGCATGTGGGAGCCAACATGGGTATCCATATCCCACTATTGGTTATTGACCGGAGAGGCGTCTCGGTCATGTCTGCATGTCTCCCGAACCCGTAGGGTCTACACACTTAAGGTTCGGTGACGCTAGGGTTGTAGAGATATGAGTATGCAGTAAACAAAAAGTTGTTTGGAGTCTCGGATGAGATCCCGGACGTCATGAGGAGTTCCGGAATGGTCTGGAGGTAAAGAATTATATATAGAAGTGAAGTTTCGGCCATCGGGAAAGTTTTGGGAGTTACCGGTATTGTACCGGGACCACCAGAAGGGTCCCGGGGGTCCACCGGGTGGGCCCACCTATCTCGGAGGGCCCCATGGGCAGAAGTGGGAGGGGAACCAGCCCCTGGTGGGCTGGTGCGCCCCCCTTGGCCCCCCCTGCGCCTAGGGATGGAAACCCTAGGGGTGGGGTGTTGGGGAACATAGTAATTTCAAAAAAAATCCTACGCACACGCAAGATCATGGTGATGCATAGCAACGAGAGAGGAGAGTATTGTCCACGTACCCTCGTAGACCGTAAGCGGAAGCGTTATGACAACGCGGTTGATGTAGTCGTACGTCTTCACGATCCGACCGATCAAGCACCGAAACTACGGCACCTCCGAGTTCTAGCACACGTTCAGCTCGATGACGTCCCTCGGACTCCGATCCAGCCGAGTGTCGAGGGAGAGTTCCATCAGCACGACGGCGTGGTGACAATCTTGATGTTCTACCGTCGCAGGGCTTCGCCTAAGCACCACTACAATATTATCGAGGAGGACTATGGTGGAGGGGGGCACCGCACACGGCTAATAGATCTCAAGGATCAATTGTTGTTCTGCCTAGAGGTGCCCCCCTGCCCTTGTATATAAAGGATCAAGGGGGAGGGGGCGGCCGGCCAGGAGGAGGCGCACCAAGGGGGGAGTCCTACTCCCACCGGGAGTAGGACTCCTCATTTCCTTGTTGGAGAAGAAAAGAGGAGGAGAGGGAGAAGGAAAAGGGGGCCGGCCCCCTTGTCCAATTCGGACCAGAGGGGGGGCGCAGGCCTCCTTCCTTTTGGCCTCTCTCCTCTATTCCCGTATGGCCCAATAAGGCCCATATACTCCCCGGCGAATTCCCGTAACTCTCCGGTACTTCAAAACATACCCGAATCACTCGGAACCTTTCCGAACTCCGAATATAGTCGTCCAATATATCGATCTTTGCGTCTCGACCATTTCGAGACTCCTCGTCATGTCCCCGATCTCATCCGGGACTCCAAACTCCTTCGGTACATCAAAACTCATAAACTCACAATATAACTGTCATCGAAACCTTAAGCGTGCGGACCCTACGGGTTCGAGAACAATGTAGACATGACCTAGAACTATTCTCGGTCAATAACCAATAGAGGAACCTGGATGCTCATATTGGCTCCTACATATTCTACGAAGATCTTTATCGGTCAAACCGCATAACAACATACGTTGTTCCCTTTGTCATCGGTATGTTACTTGCCCGAGATTCGATCGTCGGTATCCAATACCTAGTTCAATCTCGTTACTGGCAAGTCTCTTTACTCGTTACGTAATGCATCATTCCGTAACTAACTCATTAGCTACATTGCTTGCAAGGCTTATAGTGATGTGCATTACCGAGAGGGCCCAGAGATACCTCTCCGACAATCGGAGTGACAAAACCTAATCTCGAAATACGCCAACCCAACATGTACCTTTGGAGACACCTGTAGTACTCCTTTATAATCACCCAGTTACGTTGTGACGTTTGGTAGCACCCAAAGTGTTCCTCCGGTAAACGGGAGTTGCATAATCTCATAGTTACAGGAACATGTATAAGTCATGAAGAAAGCAATAGCAACATACTAAACGATCAAGTGCTAGGCTAACGGAATGGGTCAAGTCAATCACATCATTCTCCTAATGATGTGATCCCATTAATCAAATGACAACACTTGTCTATGGTTAGGAAACATAACCATCTTTGATTAATGAGCTAGTCAAGTAGAGGCATACTAGTGACACTATGTTTGTCTATGTATTCACACATGTATTATGTTTCCGGTTAATACAATTCTAGCATGAATAATAAACATTTATCATGATATAAGGAAATAAATAATAACTTTATTATTGCCTCTAGGGCATATTTCCTTCAGTCTCCCACTTGCACTAGAGTCAATAATCTAGTTCACATCATCATGTGATTTAACACCAATATTCACATCTGTATGTGATTAATACCCATAGTTCACATCGTCATGTGATCAACACCCAAAAGGTTTACTAGAGTCAATAATCTAGTTCACATCGCTATGTGATTAACACCCAAAGAGTACTAAGGTATGATCATGTTTTGCTCGTGAGAGAAGTTTAGTCAACGGGTCTGTCATATTACAGAGTCGTATGTATTTTGCAAATATTCTATGTCTACAATGCTTTGCACGGAGCTACTCTAGCTAATTGCTCCCACTTTCAATATGTATCCAGATTGAGACTTAGAGTCATCTGGATCGGTGTAAAAGCTTGCATCGATGTAACTCTTTACGACGAACTCTTTTATCACCTCCATAATCGAGAAACATATCCTTATTCTACTAAGGATAATTTTGACCAATGTCCAGTGATCTACTCCTAGATCACTATTGTACTCCCTTGCCAAACCAGGGCAGAGTATACAATAGGTCTGGTCCATAGCATGGCATACTTTTATAGAACCTATGACTGATGCATAGGGAATGACTTTCATTCTCTTTCTATTTTCTGCCGTGGTCGGGTCTTGAGTCTTACTCAATTTCACACCTTTGCAACACAGGCAAGAACTCTTTCTTTGACTGTTCCATTTTGAACTATTTCAAAATCTTGACAAGGTATGTACTTATTGAAAAACTTATCAAGCGTCTTGATCTATCTCAATAGATCTTGATGCTCAATATGTAAGCAGCTTCACCGAGGTCTTTCATTGAAAAACTTTTTATTCAAGTATCCTTTTATGCTATCCAGAAATTCTATATCATTTCCAATCAACAATATGTCTTGCACATATAATATCAGAAATGCTACAGAGCTCCCACTCACTTTCTTGTAAATACAGGCCTTTCCAAAAGTCTGTATAAAACCATATGCTTTGATCAACTCATCAAAGCGTATATTCCAACTCCGAGATGCTTGCACCAGTCCATTGATGGATCGTTGGAGCTTGCACATTTTGTTAGTACCTTTAGGATTAACAAAACCTTCTGGTTGCATCATATACAACTCTTCTTTAATAAATCCATTAAAGAATGTAGTTTTGACATCCATTTGCCAGATTTCATAACATGTGACAATTGCTAACATGATTCGGACAGACTTAAGCATCGCTACAGTTGAGAAAATCTCATTGTAGTCAACACCTTGAACTTGTCGAAAACCTTTTGTGACAAGTCGAGCTTTGTAGATAGTAACACTACTATCAGTGTCCGTCTTCCTCTTGAAGATCCATTTATTTAACATGGCTTGCTGATCATCGAGCAAGTCAATCAAAGTCCATACTTTGTTCTCATACATGGATCCTATCTCAGATTTCATGGCCTCAAGCCATTTCGCGGAATCTGGGCTCATCATCGCTTCCTCATAGTTCGTAGGTTCATCATGGTCTAGTAACATGACTTCTAGAACGGGATTACCGTACCACTTTGGTGCGGATCTTATTCTGGAAGACCTACGAGGTTCGGTAGTAACTTGATCTGAAGCTTCATGATCATCATCATTAACTTCCTCACTAATCGGTGTAGGCATCACTGGAACTGATTTCTGTGATGAACTACTTTCCAATTGGGAGAAGGTACAATTACCTTATCAAGTTCTACTTTCCTCCCACTCACTTCTTTCGAGAGAAACTCCTTCTCTAGAAAGGATCCATCTTAGCAATGAATCTTGCTTTCGGATCTATGATAGAAGGTGTACCCAATAGTTACCTTTGGGTATTCTATGAAGACGCACTTCTCCGATTTGGGTTCGAGCTTATCAGGTGAAAACTTTTTCACATAAGCATCGCAGCCCCAAACTTTAAGAAACGACAACTTTGGTTTCTCGCCAAACCACAGTTCATAAGGCGTCGTCTCAACGGATTTTGATGGTGCCCTTTTTTAAAGCGAATGCAACTGTCTCTAATGCATAACCCCAAAACAATAGTGGTAAACCGATAAGAGACATCATAGATCGCACCATATCTAGTAAAGTACGATTACGACGTTCGGACACACCATTACATTGTGGTGTTCTAGATGGCGTGAGTTGCGAAACTATTTCACATTGTTTCAAATGAAGACCAAACTCATAACTCAAATATTCGTCTCCACGATCAGATCGTAGAAACTTTATTTTTCTTGTTACGATGATTTTTCCACTTCACTCTGAAATTCTTTGAACTTTTCAACTATTTCAGACTTATGTTTCATCAAGTAGATATACCCATATCTGCTCAAATCATCTGTGAAGGTTAGAAAATAACGATACTTGCCACGAGCCTTAACACTCATCGGATTGCATACATCGGTATGTATTATTTCCAAGTAGCTCGTTCCATTGTTCCAGAGAACAGAGTTTTAGTCATCTTGCCCAAAAGGCACAGTTCGCAAGCATCAAATGATTCATAACCAAGTGATTCCGAAAATCCATCTCTTATGGAGTTTCTTCATGCGCTTTACACCGATATGACCCAAACGACAGTGCCACAAATAAGTTGCACTATCATTATTCACTTTGCATCTTTTGGCATCAATATTATGAATATGTGTATCACTACGACCGAGATCCAACAAACTATTTTCATTGGGTGTATGACCGTCGAAGGTTTTATTCATGTAAACAGAACAACAATTATTCTTTGACTTTAAATGAATAACCGTATCGCAATAAACATGATCAAATCATATTCATGTTCAACGCAAATGCCAAATAACATTTATTTAGGTTTAACACTAATCCCGAAAGTATAGGGAGTGTGCGATGATGATCATATCAGTCTTGGAACCACTTCCAACACACATCGTCACTTCACCCTCAACTAGTCTCTATTTATTCTGTAACTCCTGTTTCGAGTTACTAATATTTAGCAACCGAACAAGTATCAAATACTCAGGGGCTACTATACACTAGTAAGGTACACATCAATAACCTGTATATCAAATATACCCTTGTTCACTTTGCCATCCTTCTTATCCACCAAATATTCAGGGCATTTCCACTTCCAGTGACCATTTCCTTTGCAGTATAATCACTCAGTTTCAGGCTTTGGTCCAGCTTTGGGCTTCTTCGCGGGAGTGACAACTTGCTTGTCATTCTACTTGAAGTTCCCTTTCTTTCCCTTTGCCCTTTTCTTGAAACTAGTGATCTTGTCAACCATCAACACTTGATGCTCTTTCTTGATTTCTACCTTCGTCGATTTCAACATCACGAAGAGCTCGGGAATCGTTTTCGTCATCCCTTGCATACTATAGTTCATCACAAAGTTCTACTAACTTGGTGATGGTGACTAGAGAACTCTGTCAATCACTATCTTATCTGGAAGATTAACTCCCACTTGATTCAAGCGATTGTAGTACCCAGACAATCTGAGCACATGCTCACTAGTTGAGCGATTCTCCTCCATCTTTTAGCCATAGAACTTGTTGGAGACTTCATATCTCTCAACTCGGGTATTTGCTTGAAATATTAACTTCAACTCCTGGAACATCTCATATGGTCCATGACGTTCAAAACGTCTTTGAAGTCCCGATTCTAAGCCGTTAAGCATGGTGCACTAAACTATCAAGTAGTCATCATATTGAGCTAGCCAAACGTTCATAACATCTGCATCTGCTCCTGCAATAGGTCTGTCACCTAGTGGTGCATTAAGGACATAATTCTTCTGTGCAGCAATGAGGATAAACCTTAGATCACGGATCCAATCCGCATCATTGCTACCAACATCTTTCAACACAATTTTCTCTAGGAACATATCAAAATAAACATATGAAAGCAACAATGCAAGCTATTGATCTACAACATAATTTGCAAAATACTACCAGGACTAAGTTCATGATAAATTTAAGTTCAATTAATCATATTACTTAAGAACTCCCACTTAGATAGACATCCCTCTAATCCTCTAAGTGATTACGTGATCCATATCAACTACACCATGTCCGATCGTCACGTGAGATGGAGTAGTTTCAACAGTGAACATCAATATGTTGATCATATCTACTATATGATTCACGCTCGACCTTTCGGTCTCCGTGTTCCGAGGCCATATCTGTTATATGCTAGGCTCGTCAAGTTTAACCTGAGTATTCCGCGTGTGCAACTGTTTTGCACCCGTTGTATTTGAACGTAGAGCCTATCACACCCGATCATCACGTGGTGTCTCAGCACGAAGAACTTTCGCAACGGTGCATACTCAGGGAGAACACTTCTTGATAATTTAGTGAGAGATCATCTTAAAATGCTACCATCAAACTAAGCAAGATAAGATGCATAAAAGGATAAACATCACATGCAATCAATATAAGTGATATGATATGGCCATCATCATCTTGTGCTTGTGATCTCCATCTCGAAGCACCGTCGTGATCACCATCGTCACCGCGCGACACCTTGATCTCCATCGTAGCATCGTTGTCGTTACGCCATCTATTGCTTCTACGACTATCGCTACCGCTTAGTGATAAAGTAAAGCAATTACAGGGCGTTTGCATTTCATACAATAAAGCGACAACCATATGGCTCCTGCCAGTTGCCGATAACTTCGGTTACAAAACATGATCATCTCATACAATAAAATATAGCATCACGTCTTGACCATATCACATCACAACATGCCCTGCAAAAACAAGTTAGACGTCCTCTACTTTGTTGTTGCAAATTTTACGTGGCTGCTACGGGCTTAGCAAGAACCGTTCTTACCTACGCATCAAAACCACAACGATAGTTCGTCAAGTTAATGTTGTTTTAACCTTCTCAAGGACCGGGCGTAGCCACACTCGGTTCAACTAAAGTTGGAGAAACAGACACCCGCTAGTCACCTGTGTGCAAGCACGGCGGTAAAACCAGTCTCGCGTAAGCGTACGCGTAATGTCGGTCCGGGCCGCTTCATCCAACAATATCGCTGAACCAAAGTATGACATGCTGGTAAGCAGTATGACTTGTATCGCCCACAACTCACTTGTGTTCTACTCGTGCAAACAACATCAACGCATAAAACCTAGGCTCGGATGCCACTGTTGGGGAACATAGTAATTTCAAAAAAAATTCCTACGCACACGCAAGATCATGGTGATGCATAGCAACGAGAGAGGAGAGTGTTGTCCACGTACCCTCGTAGACCGTAAGCGGAAGCGTTATGACAACGCGGTTGATGTAGTCGTACGTCTTCACGATCCGACCGATCAAGCACCGAAACTATGGCACCTCCGAGTTCTAGCACACGTTCAGCTCGATGACGTCCCTCGAACTCCGATCCAGCCGAGTGTTGAGGGAGAGTTCCGTCAGCACGACGACGTGGTGACGATCTTGATATTCTACCGTCGCAGGGCTTCGCCTAAGCACCGCTACAATATTATCGAGGAGGACTATGGTGGAGGGGGGCACTGCACACGGCTAATAGATCTCAAGGATCAATTGTTGTTCTGCCTAGAGGTGCCCCCCTGCCCTTGTATATAAAGGATCAAGGGGGAGGGGGCGGCCGGCCAGGAGGAGGCGTGCCAAGGGGGGAGTCCTACTCCCACCGGGAGTAGGACTCCTCATTTCCTTGTTGGAGAAGAAAAGAGGAGGAGAGGGAGAAGGAAAAGGGGGCCGGCCCCCTTGACCAATTCAGACCAGAGGGGGGGCACAGGCCTCCTTCCTTTTCGCCTCTCTCCTCTATTCCCGTATGGCCCAATAAGGCCCATATACTCCCCGGCGAATTCCCGTAACTCTCCGGTACTTCGAAAAATACCCGAATCACTCGGAACCTTTCCGAACTCCGAATATAGTCGTCCAATATATCGATCTTTACGTCTTGACCATTTCGAGACTCCTCGTCATGTCCCCGATCTCATCCGGGACTCCGAACTCCTTCGGTACATCAAAACTCATAAACTCACAATATAACTGTCATCAAAACCTTAAGCGTGCGGACCCTACGGGTTCGAGAACAATGTAGACATGACCTAGAACTATTCTCGGTCAATAACCAATAGCAGAACCTGGATGCTCATATTGGTTCCTACATATTCTACGAAGATCTTTGTCGGTCAAACCGCATAACAACATACGTTGTTTTCTTTGTCCTCGGCATGTTACTTGCCCGAGATTCGATCGTCAGTATCTAATACCTAGTTCAATCTCGTTACTGGCAAGTCTCTTTACTCGTTACGTAATGCATCATTCCGTAACTAACTCATTAGTTACATTGCTTGCAAGGCTTATAGTGATGTGCATTACCGAGAGGGCCCAGAGATACCTCTCCGACAATCGGAGTGACAAAACCTAATCTCGAAATACACCAACCCAACATGTACCTTTGGAGACACCTGTAGTATTCCTTTATAATCACCCAGTTATGTTGTGACGTCTGGTAGCACCCAAAGTGTTCCTCCGGTAAACGGGAGTTGCATAATCTCATAGTTACAGGAACATGTATAAGTCATGAAGAAAGCAATAGCAACATACTAAACGATCAAGTGCTAGGCTAACGGAATGGGTCATGTCAATCACATCATTCTCCTAATGATGTGATCCCATTAATCAAATGACAACACTTGTCTATGGTTAGGAAACATAACCATCTTTGATTAATGAGCTAGTCAAGTAGAGGCATACTAGTGACACTATGTTTGTCTATGTATTCACACATGTATTATGTTTCCGGTTAATACAATTCTAGCATGAATAATAAACATTTATCATGATATAAGGAAATAAATAATAACTTTATTATTGCCTCTAGGGCATATTTCCTTCAGTCTCCCACTTGCACTAGAGTCAATAATCTAGTTCACATCATCATGTGATTTAACACCAATATTCACATCTGTATGTGATTAATACCCATAGTTCACATCGTCATGTGATCAACACCCAAAGGTTTACTAGAGTCAATAATCTAGTTCACATCGCTATGTGATTAACACCCAAAGAGTACTAAGGTATGATCATGTTTTGCTCGTGAGAGAAGTTTAGTCAACGGGTCTGTCATATTACAGAGTCGTATGTATTTTGCAAATATTCTATGTCTACAATGCTTTGCACGGAGCTACTCTAGCTAATTGCTCCCACTTTCAATATGTATCCAGATTGAGACTTAGAGTCATCTGGATCGGTGTAAAAGCTTGCATCGATGTAACTCTTTACGACGAACTCTTTTATCACCTCCATAATCGAGAAACATATCCTTATTCTACTAAGGATAATTTTGACCAATGTCCAGTGATCTACTCCTAGATCACTATTGTACTCCCTTGCCAAACCAGGGCAGAGTATACAATAGGTCTGGTCCATAGCATGGCATACTTTTATAGAACCTATGACTGATGCATAGGGAATGACTTTCATTCTCTTTCTATTTTCTGCCGTGGTCGGGTCTTGAGTCTTACTCAATTTCACACCTTTGCAACACAGGCAAGAACTCTTTCTTTGACTGTTCCATTTTGAACTATTTCAAAATCTTGACAAGGTATGTACTTATTGAAAAACTTATCAAGCGTCTTGATCTATCTCAATAGATCTTGATGCTCAATATGTAAGCAGCTTCACCGAGGTCTTTCATTGAAAAACTTTTTATTCAAGTATCCTTTTATGCTATCCAGAAATTCTATATCATTTCCAATCAACAATATGTCTTGCACATATAATATCAGAAATGCTACAGAGCTCCCACTCACTTTCTTGTAAATACAGGCCTTTCCAAAAGTCTGTATAAAACCATATGCTTTGATCAACTCATCAAAGCGTATATTCCAACTCCGAGATGCTTGCACCAGTCCATTGATGGATCGTTGGAGCTTGCACATTTTGTTAGTACCTTTAGGATTAACAAAACCTTCTGGTTGCATCATATACAACTCTTCTTTAATAAATCCATTAAAGAATGTAGTTTTGACATCCATTTGCCAGATTTCATAACATGTGACAATTGCTAACATGATTTGGACAGACTTAAGCATCGCTATAGTTGAGAAAATCTCATTGTAGTCAACACCTTGAACTTGTCGAAAACCTTTTTGTGACAAGTCGAGCTTTGTAGATAGTAACACTACTATCAGTGTCCGTCTTCCTCTTGAAGATCCATTTATTTAACATGGCTTGCTGATCATCGAGCAAGTCAATCAAAGTCCATACTTTGTTCTCATACATGGATCCTATCTCAGAGTTCATGGCCTCAAGCCATTTCGCGGAATCTGGGCTCATCATCGCTTCCTCATAGTTCGTAGGTTTATCATGGTTTAGTAACATGACTTCTAGAACGGGATTACCGTACCACTTTGGTGCGGATCTTATTCTGGAAGACCTATGAGGTTCGGTAGTAACTTGATCTGAAGCTTCATGATCATCATCATTAACTTCCTCATTAATCAGTGTAGGCATCACTGGAACTGATTTCTGTGATGAACTACTTTCCAATTTGGGAGAAGGTACAATTACCTTATCAAGTTCTACTTTCCTCCCACTCACTTCTTTCGAGAGAAACTCCTTCTCTAGAAAGGATCCATCTTAGCAATGAATCTTGCTTTCGGATCTATGATAGAAGGTGTACCCAATAGTTACCTTTGGGTATTCTATGAAGGCACACTTCTCCGATTTGGGTTCGAGCTTATCAGGTGAAACCTTTTTCACATAAGCATCGCAGCCCCAAACTTTAAGAAACAACAACTTTGGTTTCTCGCCAAACCACAGTTCATAAGGCGTCGTCTCAACGGATTTTGATGGTGCCCTTTTTAAAGTGAATGCAACTGTCTCTAATGCATAACCCCAAAACGATAGTGGTAAACCGATAAGAGACATCATAGATCGCACCATATCTAGTAAAGTACGATTACGCCGTTCGGACACACCATTACATTGTGGTGTTCCAGATGGCGTGAGTTGCGAAACTATTTCACATTGTTTCAAATGAAGACCAAACTCGTAACTCAAATATTCGTCTCCACGATCAGATCGTAGAAACTTTATTTTTCTTGTTACGATGATTTTTCCACTTCACTCTGAAATTCTTTGAACTTTTCAACTATTTCAGACTTATGTTTCATCAAGTAGATATACCCATATCTGCTCAAATCATCTGTGAAGGTTAGAAAATAACGATACTTGCCACGAGCCTTAACACTCATCGGATCGCATACATCGGTATGTATTATTTCCAAGTAGCTCGTTCCATTGTTCCGGAGAATAGAGTTTTAGTCATCTTGCCCAAAAGGCACAGTTTGCAAGCATCAAATGATTCATAACCAAGTGATTCCGAAAATCCATCTCTTATGGAGTTTCTTCATGCGCTTTACACCGATATGACCCAAACGGCAGTGCCACAAATAAGTTGCACTATCATTATTCAACTTTGCATCTTTTGGCATCAATATTATGAATATGTGTATCACTACGACCGAGATCCAACAAACTATTTTCATTGGGTGTATGACCGTCGAAGGTTTTATTCATGTAAACAAAACAACAATTATTCTTTGACTTTAAATGAATAACCGTATCGCAATAAACATGATCAAATCATATTCATGCTCAACGCAAACGCCAAATAACATTTATTTAGGTTTAACACTAATCCCGAAAGTATAGGGAGTGTGCGATGATGATCATATCAATCTTGGAACCACTTCCAACACACATCGTCACTTCACCCTCAACTAGTCTCTGTTTATTCTGTAACTCCTGTTTCGAGTTACTAATATTTAGCAACCGAACAAGTATCAAATACTCAGGGGCTACTATAAACACTAGTAAGGTACACATCAATAACCTGTATATCAAATATACCCTTGTTCACTTTGCCATCCTTCTTATCCACCAAATATTCAGGGCATTTCCACTTCCAGTGACCATTTCCTTTGCAGTATAATCACTCAGTTTCAGGCTTTGGTCCAGCTTTGGGCTTCTTCGCGGGAGTGACAACTTGCTTGTCATTCTACTTGAAGTTTCCCTTTCTTTCCCTTTGCCCTTTTCTTGAAACTAGTGATCTTGTCAACCATCAACACTTGATGCTCTTTCTTGATTTCTACCTTCGTCGATTTCAACATCACGAAGAGCTCGGGAATCGTTTTCGTCATCCCTTGCATACTGTAGTTCATCACAAAGTTCTACTAACTTGGTGATGGTGACTAGAGAACTCTGTCAATCACTATCTTATCTGGAAGATTAACTCCCACTTGATTCAAGCGATTGTAGTACCCAGACAATCTGAGCACATGCTCACTAGTTGAGCGATTCTCCTCCATCTTTTAGCCATAGAACTTGTTGGAGACTTCATATCTCTCAACTCGGGTATTTGCTTGAAATATTAACTTCAACTCCTGGAACATCTCATATGGTCCATGACGTTCAAAACGTCTTTGAAGTCCCGATTCTAAGCCGTTAAGCATGGTGCACTAAACTATCAAGTAGTCATCATATTGAGCTAGCCAAACGTTCATAACATCTGCATCTGCTCCTGCAATAGGTCTGTCACCTAGTGGTGCATTAAGGACATAATTCTTCTGTGCAGCAATGAGGATAAACCTCAGATCACGGATCCAATCCGCATCATTGCTACCAACATCTTTCAACACAATTTTCTCTAGGAACATATCAAAATAAACATATGAAAGCAACAATGCAAGCTATTGATCTACAACATAATTTGCAAAATACTACCAGGACTAAGTTCATGATAAATTTAAGTTCAATTAATCATATTACTTAAGAACTCCCACTTAGATAGACATCCCTCTAATCCTCTAAGTGATTACGTGATCCATATCAACTACACCATGTCCGATCGTCACGTGAGATGGAGTAGTTTCAACGGTGAACATCAATATGTTGATCATATCTACTATATGATTCACGCTCGACCTTTCGGTCTCCGTGTTCCGAGGCCATATCTGTTATATGCTAGGCTCGTCAAGTTTAACCTGAGTATTCCGCGTGTGCAACTGTTTTGCACCCGTTGTATTTGAACGTAGAGCCTATCACACCCGATCATCACGTGGTGTCTCAGCACGAAGAACTTTCGCAACGGTGCATACTCAGGGAGAACACTTCTTGATAATTTAGTGAGAGATCATCTTAAAATGCTACCGTCAATCAAAGCAAGATAAGATGCATAAAGGATAAACATCACATGCAATCAATATAAGTGATATGATATGGCCATCATCATCTTGTGCTTGTGATCTCCATCTTCGAAGCACCGTCGTGATCACCATCGTCACCGGCGCGACACCTTGATCTCCATCGTAGCATCGTTGTCGTTACGCCATCTATTGCTTCTACGACTATCGCTACCGCTTAGTGATAAAGTAAAGCAATTACAGGGCGTTTGCATTTCATACAATAAAGCGACAACCATATGGCTCCTGCCAGTTGCCGATAACTTCGGTTACAAAACATGATCATCTCATACAATAAAATGTAGCATCACGTCTTGACCATATCACATCACAACATGCCCTGCAAAAACAAGTTAGACGTCCTCTACTTTGTTGTTGCAAATTTTACGTGGCTGCTACGGGCTTAGCAAGAACCGTTCTTACCTACGCATCAAAACCACAACGATAGTTCGTCAAGTTAATGTTGTTTTAACCTTCTCAAGGACCGGGCGTAGCCACACTCGGTTCAACTAAAGTTGGAGAAACAGACACCCGCTAGTCACCTGTGTGCGAAGCACGGCGGTAAAACCAGTCTCGCGTAAGTGTACGCGTAATGTCGGTCCGGGCCGCTTCATCCAACAATACCGCTGAACCAAAGTATGACATGCTGGTAAGCAGTATGACTTGTATCGCCCACAACTCACTTGTGTTCTACTCGTGCAAATAACATCAACGCATAAAACCTAGGCTCGGATGCCACTGTTGGGGAACGTAGTAATTTCAAAAAAAATTCCTACGCACACGCAAGATCATGGTGATGCATAGCAACGAGAGAGGAGAGTGTTGTCCACGTACCCTCGTAGACCGTAAGCGGAAGCGTTATGACAACGCGGTTGATGTAGTCGTACGTCTTCACGATCCGACCGATCAAGCACCGAAACTATGGCACCTCCGAGTTCTAGCACACGTTCAGCTCGATGACGTCCCTCGAACTCCGATCCAGCCGAGTGTTGAGGGAGAGTTCCGTCAGCACGACGACGTGGTGACGATCTTGATATTCTACCGTCGCAGGGCTTCGCCTAAGCACCGCTACAATATTATCGAGGAGGACTATGATGGAGGGGGGCACCGCACACGGCTAATAGATCACAAGGATCAATTGTTGTTCTTCCTAGAGGTGCCCCCCTGCCCCTGTATATAAAGGATCAAGGGGGAGGGGGCGGCCGGCCAGGAGGAGGCGCGCCAAGGGGGGAGTCCTACTCCCACCGGGAGTAGGACTCCTCCTTTCATTGTTGGAGAAGAAAAGAGGAGGAGAGGGAGAAGGAAAAGGGGGCCGCCCCCCTTGTCCAACTCGGACCAGGGGGGCGCAGGCCTCCTTCCTTATGGCCTCTCTCCTCTATTCCCGTATGGCCCAATAAGGCCCATATACTCCCCGGCGAATTCCCGTAACTCTCCGGTACTCCGAAAAATACCCGAATCACTCGGAACCTTTCCGAACTCCGAATATAGTCGTCCAATATATTGATCTTTACGTCTCGACCATTTCGAGACTCCTCGTCATGTCCCCAATCTCATCCGGGACTCCGAACTCCTTCGGTACATCAAAACTCATAAACTCACAATATAACTGTCATCGAAACCTTAAGCGTGCGGACCCTACGGGTTCGAGAACAATGTAGACATGACCTAGAACTATTCTCGGTCAATAACCAATAGCGGAACCTGGATGCTCATATTGGTTCCTACATATTCTACGAAGATCTTTACCGGTCAAACCGCATAACAACATACGTTGTTCCCTTTGTCATCGGCATGTTACTTGCCCGAGATTTGATCATCGGTATCTAATACCTAGTTCAATCTCGTTACTGGCAAGTCTCTTTACTCCTTATGTAATGCATCATCCCGTAACTAACTCATTAGTTACATTGCTTGCAAGGCTTATAGTGATGTGCATTACCGAGAGGGCCCAGAGATACCTCTCCGACAATCGGAGTGACAAAACCTAATCTCGAAATACGCCAACCCAACATGTACCTTTGGAGACACCTGTAGTACTCCTTTATAATCACCCAGTTAGGTTGTGACGTTTGGTAGCACCCAAAGTGTTCCTCCGGTAAACGGGAGTTGCATAATCTCATAGTTACATGAACATGTATAAGTCATGAAGAAAGCAATAGCAATATACTAAATGATCAAGTGCTAGGCTAACGGAATGGATCATGTCAATCACATCATTCTCCTAATGATGTGATCCCATTAATCAAATGACAACACATGTCTATGGTTAGGAAACATAACCATGTTTGATTAATGAGCTAGTCAAGTAGAGGCATACTAGTGACTATATGTTTGTCTATGTATTCACACATGTATTTTGTTTCCGGCTAATACAATTCTAGCATGAATAATAAACATTTATCATGATATGAGGAAATAAATAATAACTTTATTGTTGCCTCTAGGGCATATTTCCTTCATGGGGGCGCCTCCACTTGCCTTGGGGGGCAAGCCACCCCCTTGGCCGCCGCCCCCCCTAGGAGATTGTATCTCCTAGGGCCGGCCCCCCTAGGGGCCCTATATAAAGAGGGGGGAGGGAGGGCAGCCGCACCCATGCTCTTGGCGCCTCCCTCTCCCCTTGCTACACCTCTCCCTCTCGCAGACGCTTGGCGAAGCCCTGCCGAGATCGCTACTGCATCCACCACCACGCCGTCGTGCTACTGGATCTTCGTCAACCTCTCCTTCCCCCTTGATGGATCAAGAAGGAGGAGACGTCTCCCTGACGGTACATGTGTTGAACGCGGAGGTGCCATCTGTTCGGCGCTAGGATCTCCGGTGATTTGGATCATGACGAGTACGACTCCCTCAACCCCGTTCTCTTGAACGCTTACGCTCGATCTACAAGGGTATGTAGATGCACTCCTCTCTCTCGTTGCTAGATGAACTCATAGATTGATCTTGGTGAAACCGTAGGAAATCTTTTATTTTCTGCAACGTTCCCCAATAGTGGCATCATGAGCTAGGTCTATGCGTAGTTCTCTTTGCGCGAGTAGATCACAAATTTGTTGTGGGCGTAGATGTTGTCAACTTTCTTGCCACTACTAGTCTTATTTTGCTTCAGAGGTATTGTGGGATGAAGCGGCCCGGACCGACCTTACATGTACGCTTACGTGAGACAGGTTCCACCGACTGACATGCACTAGTTGCATAAGGTGGCTAGCGGGTGTCTGTCTCTCCCACATTAGTTGGAGTAGATTCGATGAAAAGGGTCCTTATGAAGGGTAAATAGAAGTTGATAAATCATGTTGTGGCTTTCACGTAGGTAAGAAAACGTTCTTGCTAGAACCCTATTGCAACCACATAAAACATGCAACAACAATTAGAGGATGTCTAACTTGTTTTTGCAGCATGTGATTGTGATGTGATATAGCCAAAAGTTGTGATGAATGGTGAATGATATATATGTGATGTATGAGATCATGTTCTTGTAATAGGAATCACGACTTGCATGTCGATGAGTATGACAACCGGCAGGAGCCATAGGAGTTGTCTTAAGTATTGTATGACCTGCGTGTCATTGATTCAACACCATGTAATTACTTTACTTTATTGCTAAAGCCGTTAGACATAGTAGTAGAAGTAATAGTTGGTGAGCAACTTCATGGAGACACGATGATGGAGATCATGGTGTCTTGCCGGTGACGAAGATGATCATGGAGCCCCGAAGATGGAGATCAAAGGAGCTATATGATATTGGCCATATCATGTCACTACTATTTGATTGCATGTGATGTTTATCATGTTTTTGCATCTTGTTTACTTAGATCGACGGTAGTAAATAAGATGATCCCTCATAATAATTTCAAGAAAGTGTTCCCCCTAACTGTGCGCCATTGCGAAAGTTCATTGTTTTGAAGCACCACGTGATGATCGGGTGTGATAGATTCTAACGTTCACATACAACGGGTGTAAGACAGATTTACACATGCATAAACACTTAGGTTAACTTGACGAGCCTAGCATGTACAGACATGGCCTCGGAACACATGAGACCGAAAGGTCGAACATGAGTCGTACGGAAGATACGATCAACATGGAGATGTTCACCGATGATGACTAGTCCGTCTCACGTGATGATCGGACACGGCCTAGTCTACTCGGATCATGTATCACTTAGATGACTAGAGGGATGTCTAATCTGAGTGGGAGTTCATTAAATAATTTGATTAGATGAACTTAATTATCATGAACTTAGTCTAAAATCTTTACAATATGTCTTGTAGATCAAATGGCCCACGTTACCCTCAACTTCAACGCGTTCCTAGAGAAAACCAAGCTGAAAGATGATGGCAACAACTATACGGACTGGGTCCGGAACCTGAGGATCATCCTCATAGCTGCCAAGAAAGTTTATGTCCTAGAAGCACCGCTAGGTGAAGCACCCATCCCAGAGAACCAAGACGTTATGAACGCTTGGCAGTCTCGTGCTGATGATTACTCCCTCGTTCAGTGCGGCATGCTTTACAGCTTAGAACCGGGGCTCCAAAAGCGTTTTGAGCAACACGGAGCATATGAGATGTTCGAAGAGGTGAAAATGGTTTTCCAAGCTCATGCCTGGGTCGAGAGATATGAAGTCTCCGACAAGTTCTTCAGCTGTAAGATGGAGGAAAATAGTTCTGTCAGTGAGCACATACTCAAGATGTGTGGGTTGCACAACCGCTTGACTCAGTTGGGAGTTAATCTCCCGGATGACGCAGTTATTGAAAGAATCCTCCAGTCGCTTCCACCGAGCTACAAGAGCTTTGTGATGAATTTCAATATGCAGGGGATGGAAAAGACCATTCCCGAGGTATATTCAATGCTGAAATCAGCGGAGGTAGAGATCAAGAAAGAACATCAAGTGTTGATGGTGAATAAAACCACTAAGTTCAAGAAAGGCAAGGGTAAGAAGAACTTCAAGAAGGACGGCAAGGGAGTTGCCGCGCCCGGTAAGCAAGTTACGGGGAAGAAGTCAAAGAATGGGCCCAAGCCTGAGACTGAGTGCTTTTATTGCAAGGGAAGTGGTCACTGGAAGCGGAACTGCCCCAAGTACTTAGCGGACAAGAAGGCCAGCAACACTAAAGGTATATGTGATATACATGTAATTGATGTGTACCTTACCAGTACTCGTAGTAGCTCCTGGGTATTTGACACCGGTGCGGTTGCTCATATTTGTAACTCAAAGCAGGAACTGCGGAATAAACGGAGACTGGCGAAGGACGAGGTGACGATGCGCGTCGGGAATGGTTCCAAGGTTGATGTGATCACCGTCGGCACGCTGCCTCTACATTTACCTACGGGATTAGTTTTAAACCTCAATAATTGTTATTTAGTGCCAAGTTTGAGCATGAACATTATATCCGGATCTCGTTTAATACGAGATGGCTACTCATTTAAATCCGAGAATAATGGTTGTTCTATTTATATGAGAGATATGTTTTATGGTCATGCCCCGATGGTCAATGGTTTATTCTTAATGAATCTCGAACGTGATGTTACACATATTCATAGTGTGAATACCAAAAGATGTAAAGTTGATAATGATAGTCCCACATACTTGTGGCACTGCCGCCTTGGTCACATTGGTGTCAAGCGCATGAAGAAGCTCCATGCTGATGGACTTTTAGAGTCTCTCGATTATGAATCATTTGACACATGCGAACCATGCCTCATGGGCAAAATGACCAAGACTCCGTTCTCCGGAACAATGGAGCAAGCAACCAACTTATTGGAAATCATACATACTGATGTGTGTGGTCTAATGAGCATTGAGGCTCGCGGAGGATATCGTTATGTTCTCACTCTCACCGACGACTTGAGTAGATATGGGTATGTCTACTTGATGAAACACAAGTCTGAGACCTTTGAAAAGTTCAAGGAATTTCAGAATGAGGTAGAGAATCAACATGACCGAAAGATAAAGTTCCTACGATCAGATCGTGGAGGAGAATATTTAAGTCACGAATTTGGTATGCACTTAAGGAAATGTGGAATCGTTTCACAACTCACGCCGCCTGGAACACCTCAGCGTAACGGTGTGTCCAAACGTCGTAATCGCACTTATTGGATATGCTGCGATCTATGATGTCTCTTACCGATTTGCCGCTATCTTTTTGGGGATACGCTCTAGAGACAGCTACATTCACTTTAAATAGGGCACCGTCTAAATCCGTTGAGACAACACCGTATGAATTATGGTTTGGGAAGAAACCTAAGCTGTCGTTTCTAAAAGTTTGGGGATGCGATGCTTATGTCAAGAAACTTCAACCTGAAAAGCTTGAACCTAAATCGGAAAAATGCGTCTTCATAGGATACCCTAAGGAAACCATTGGGTATACCTTCTACCTCAGATCCGAAGGCAAGATCTTTGTTGCCAAGAACGGGTCCTTTTCGAAGAAAGAGTTTCTCTCGAGAGAAGTAAGTGGGAGGAAAGTGGAACTTGATGAAGTACTACCTCTTGAACCGGTGAGTAGAGCAGCTCAGGAAGATGTTCCTGTGGTGCCAGCACCAACTGAAGAGGAAGTTAATGATGATGATCAAGGTACTTCGGATCAAGTTACTACTGAACTTTGTAGGTCCACGAGGACACGTTCCACACCAGAGTGGTATGGCAACCCTGTCCTGGAAATCATGTTGTTAGACAACAGTGAACCTTCGAACTATGAACAAGCGATGGCGGGCCCAGATTCCAACAAATGGCTTGAAGCCATGCAATCCGAGATAGGATCCATGTATGAAAACGAAGTATGGACTTTGACAGACTTGCCCGATGATCGGCGAGTGATAGAAAACAAATGGATCTTTAAGAAGAAGACGGACGCAGATGGTAATTTTACCATCTATAAAGCTCGACTTGTCGCTAAGGGTTATCGACAAGTTCAAGGGGTTGAGTACGATGAGACTTTCTCTCCCGTAGTGAAGCTAAAGTCCGTCCGAATCATGTTAGCAATTGACGCATACTATGATTATGATATATGGCAAATGGACGTCAAAACGGCATTCCTTAACGGTCATCTTAAGGAAGAACTGTATATGATGCAGCCGGAAGGTTTTGTCGACCCTGAGAATGTTAACAAGGTATGCAAGCTCCAGCGATCCATTTATGGGCTGGTGGAAGCATCTCGGAGTTGGAACATTCGCTTTGATGAGATGATCAAAGCGTTTGGGTTTATGCAGACTTATGGAGAAGCCTACGTTTACAAGAAAGTGAGTGGGAGCGCTGTAGCATTTCTCATATTATATGTAGATGACATACTTTTGATGGGAAATGATATAGAACTCTTGGACAACATTAAGGCCTACTTGAATAAGTGTTTTTCAATGAGGGACCTTGGAGAAGCTGTTTACATATTAGGCATCAAGATGTATAGGGATAGATCGAGACGCCTCATAGGTCTTTCACAAAGCACATACCTTGATAAGATATTGAAGAAGTTCAATATGGATTAGTCCAAGAAAGGGTTCTTGCCTATATTGCAAGGTGTGAGATTGAGCTCAGCTCAATGCCCGACCACGGCAGAAGATAAAGAAGAGATGAGTGTCATCCCCTATGCCTCAGCCATAGGATCTATTATGTATGCCATGCTGTGTACCAGACCTGATGTAAACCTTGCCGTAAGTTTGGTAGGAAGGTACCAAAGTAATCCCGTCAAGGAGCACTGGACAGCAGTCAAGAACATCCTAAAGTACCTGAAAAGGACTAAGGATATGTTTCTCGTTTATGGAGGTGACGAAGAGCTCGTCGTAAAGGGTTACGTTGACACTAGCTTCGACACAGATCTGGATGACTCTAAGTCACAAACTGGATACGTGTATATTTTGAATGGTGGGGAAGTAAGCTGGTGCAGTTGCAAGCAAAGCATCGTGGCGGGATCTACATGTGAAGCAGAGTACATGGCAGCCTCGGAGGCAGTGCATGAAGCAATCTGGGTGAACGAGTTCATCACCAACCTAGGAGTCATACCCAATGCATCGGGGCCGATCAAACTCTTCTGTGACAACACTGGAGCTATTCCACTTGCCAAGGAGGCCAGGTTTCACAAGAAGACTAGGCACATCAAGCGTCGCTTCAACTCCATTCGTGAAAATGTTCAAGATGGAGACATAGATATTTGTAAAGTACACATGGACCTGAATGTAGCAGATCCGTTGACTAAACCTCTCCCTAGGGCAAAACATGATCAACACCAAAATTCCATGGGTGTTCGATTCATCACAATGTAACTAGATGATTGACTCTAGTGCAAGTGGGAGACTGTTGGAAATATGCCCTAGAGGCAATAATAAAATGGTTATTATTATATTTCTTTGTTCATGGTAATAGTCTATTATTCATGCTATAATTGTGTTATCCGGAAATCTTAATACACATGTGAATACATAGACCACAACGTGTCCCTAGTGAGCCTCTAGTTGACTAGCTCGTTGATCAACATATAGTCATGGTTTCCTGACTATGGGCATTGGATGTCATTGATAACGAGATCACATCATTAGGAGAATGATGTGATGGACAAGGCCCAATCCTAAGCATAGCTCAAAGATCGTGTAGTTCGTTTAGCTAGAGCTTTTCCAAATGTCAAGTATCATTTCCTTAGACCATGAGATTGTGCAACTCCCGAATACCGTAGGAGTGCTTTGGGTGTGTCAAACGCCACAACATAACTGGGTGACTATAAAGGTACGCTACGGGTATCTCTGAAAGTGTCTGTTGGGTTGGCACGAATCGAGACTGGGATTTGTCACTCCGTATGACGGAGAGGTATCTCTGGGCCCACTCGGTAATGCATCATCATAATGAGCTCAGTGTGACCAAGTGTCTGGTCACGGGATCATGCATTACGGTATGAGTAAAGTGACTTGCCAGTAATGAGATTAAACGAGGTATTGGGATACCGACGATCGAATCTCGGGCATGTAACGTACCGATTGACAAAGGGAATTGTATACGGGATTACTTGAGTCCTTGACATTGTGGTTCATCCGATGAGATCATCGAGGAGCATGTGGGAGACAACATGGGTGTCCAGATCCCGCTGTTGGTTATTGACCAGAGAGGCGTCTCGGTCATGTCTGCATGTCTCCCGAACCCGTAGGGTCTACACACTTAAGGTTCGGTGACGCTAGGGTTGTAGAGATATGAGTATGCAGTAAACCTAAAGTTGATCAGAGTCTCGTATGAGGTCCCGGACGTCACGAGGAGTTCCGGAATGGTCCGTAGGTAAAGAATTATATATAGGAAGTGAAGTTTCGGCCATCGGGAAAGTTTCGGGGGTTACCGGTATTGTACCCGGACTACCGGAAGGGTGCCGGGGGTCCACCGGGTGGGGCCACCTATCCCGGAGGGCCCCATGGGCTGAAGTGGGAGGGGAACCAGCCCCTGGTGGGCTGGTGCGCCCCCCTTGCCCCCCTGCGCCTAGGGTTGGAAACCCTAGGGGTGGGGGGCGCCTCCACTTGCCTTGGGGGGCAAGCCACCCCCTTGGCCGCTGCCCCCCTAGGAGATTGCATCTCCTAGGGCCGGCGCCCCCCCTAGGGGACCTATATAAAGAGGGGGGAGGAAGGGCAGCCGCACCCATGCTCTTGGCGCCTGCCTCTCCCCTTGCTACACCTCTCCCTCTCGCAGACGCTTGGAGAAGCCCTGCCGAGATCGCTGCTGCATCCACCACCACGCCGTCGTGTTGCTGGATCTTCATCAACCTCTCCTCCCCCCTTGCTGGATCAAGAAGGAGGAGACGTCTCCCTGACCGTACGTGTGTTGAACGCGGAGGTGCCGTCTGTTCGGCTCTAGGATCTCCGGTGATTTGGATCATGACGAGTACGACTCCCTCAACCCCGTTCTCTTGAACGCTTCCGCTCGATCTACAAGGGTATGTAGATGCACTCCTCTCTCTCATTGCTAGATGAACTCATAGATTGATCTTGGTGAAACCGTAGGAAATTTTTTATTTTCTGCAACGTTCCCCAACAGGGGGTAATGTGAGTCCAGTTGTGCGTCTCACCATATCCCTCGAAGCCTTTGGCTTTGGCTTTGCCTTGGCCTTTGACTTTAGGCTTGAGAGCTTTTAGCTGAGCAAGAACATCTGCCCCCGAAAATGTTGGAACCTCAGTTACTTCATGAACAACCCGGCCTTTCATGAAGTTCTTCTTGTATTCCCTGTCTGGATGGTCTGGAGGGAGGGACTATCGATGCAGGTCAAAGGCTACATACTTTCCACCCTTAATCAGCCAAATCATTCGCAGAGCCTACATGCACACTGGGCATGGCATCTTCCCACTTGTACACCATCCGCATAATAGAGCATATCCAGGAAAGTCATGCATGCAATAGTGCAACCAAACTTTCATCAAGAAATTTATCTGCACATCCCGGTCGTATGTCAACCTCGGAAAGTACCAAGAATGGTGCAAATCATCCACCAAGGGCTACATAAACACACCCAATTTCTTCCCCAGGTATTCAGGCCCCGGAATGATGAGCGACAAGAACATGGTCTTGCGTTGCATTAGGGCACCGAGAGGGAGATTGAGCGGAATTACAAACACAGGCGAGCAGCTGTATGGATTGGACGACATACCACATGGATTGAACCCATCACCTGATATGGCTATTCTAACATTCCCAGCCCCGACTGCTTCCTCGGGGTATTCTTCATCGAACGAATTCCATTCTTTGCCTTCCGATGGATGTACGATTTTATTTGGATTGTACCTTATACCTTCCTTGTGCCACTTCATCATTTTGGCAGACTCCTCCATGATGAAAATGCACTGCAGTCTTTTTATGAAATGGAGATAATGAAGAACCTTAGCAGGGATGGCTAGCTGCCTTTTCTCACCATCCTCACCGACCACCTCAAGGTACCGAGACGAACCACACTCCCTACAGTACTTGTCATCAACATACTCGTGCCTAAACAAAAGGCAATTCTTCAGACAAACATCTATTTTCTCATAATCCATAGAGAGTGCCTTCATGATTTTGTTTGTAGCATACATGCTTTTCGGTAGTTCATGACCCTCAGGCAGGCTATTAGCCCATACTCCCAGGAATGCTTTGAAGCATTTCTGGCTATAGCCGCACTCAGCCTTGACTGCAATTAGTTGCGAGATGGCATCCAACTGAGAGATATTTTCGCACCCGCATAAAGAGGTTTCTTCAACGAGGCCAAGACCTCCAAGAAGGCCTTTGCGGTTGCCTCCGGCTCCCCCGGTTCATTCTCTGAAGGTGTCGCATGTGCCATTTCTACAACAATGACATCATCTAGCATGTCCCTGACCGCGTCGTCTGCATAACCATCAATGTGTTGTCGCATCACCTCCTCTCTACCACGATCCTACTCGACTAAGTTCAGCGGCGACATGTTAAAGTTTGGCATATATCTATGCCTGCGAAGGTGGTCAGTCACGTCCTTCTGATTTCTACGGTGACGTCTGGCACATCTCGCACAGGGGCATGGTGGGATAATTCTCATTGGACTACGGAATATCTCCTTCAAATACACATCAGTTTTCGCGATCCACTCTGATGTTACTCGATTCCTACGGATAAAACCACTGTACATCCACTGATTATCTGCCATCCTCTGCTTTATTGGGAGCCACACAACTAAATTAAGGATTTGTTTAAGTTAATCACATCAATTTTCATTTTCTACCGCGTTAACAACATTGAAACCACCTACATCTCTAATAGGTAAAGATGGGTCCTAATCCCACCCGAGGATGTGTAGATTGAGTATGTTCTCCATTCTACCCCATTCCGAGACAAAATTTCAGCAGCACCTCCCCATTGTTCTCCAAATACACGTCTCGGCAAATAGCCGAGAGAATGTGCTCTGGAGAACAATGGGGAGGTGCCACCAAAATCATGTCTCGGAATGGGGTAGAACATGGAGAACGTAACCAATCTACACATCCTCGGGCTGTCCATGGAAAACGCTGGACAATCCAAAAGAGCTGCGGTGATAAATATGCAATTGAATGCATATTTACCAATGCAACCCTTTCGGACGGGAGACGCCTAGGTTACGCGACTTGACTTGAGAATGAAATCTAGTGACATGATTCGTAGCTCACCCTCGGCTGTAGAGGAAGGGGTCAAACAGCGGAGGGACAATCGCGGACCAACAGCTCCTACGACAATCACTCCACCGAGATGGAACACCATAGAACCTGCACCATGAAAAAAATTAAGAACATCACAATATCATCATCATCATCATATATCATCATGTAGTAATCATTGAAGCATAAAAAATCATCATCATCATTTATCATCATCTAATAATCATCATCATCTATCATCTCTTCCGCAAAAAATGGAAATCTATCATCATCATCATCTAAAAATTATCAAGGCATAAAAAATCATCATCAACTATCATCAACATCATCATCTATCATCATCAACATCATAATCTAGCATCATCAACATCATCATCTATCATCATGTTTTTGCATTTCTTGCATTTCTCACATTTCTAACTATCATCAAATCATGTATCATCTAACTATCATCATAGGTAATGCATCCATCCATCTATCATCATACATAATGCATCCATCCATCTATCATCGAACTAAATTAACAAAAAAAATTGCTTCAGAGAGGGAAGGGAAGGAGCTCACCATGGGGGAGGGCCGGCTCGGGGGGGGGGGGGCAGGCATGAAGGGGGAGGCGGAGGGGAGCTCGGGCTTGGGCTAGGCCGACCGGAGCAGCGGCAGAGGAGGGCAGGTGGAGCCTAGCCGCCAGCCGAAGCGACGGTCGGGCGGCGGTGAGGGCGGAGTGGGATCGGGGAGGTCCGACCAGACCGAGCTCGACGAGGGCGCGGCCGAGGGGTGGCCAGGGAGGAGTTGACGTGCCCCACTGTGGCAAGGGAAGGGCAGTGACGGTGCGGGCCGAGACGACGAGGCCGGGGCGGAGCGCGGGTGGGGCGGCTGCGGGGAGTGGCGAGCGAAGGGCGGCAGCGGCGCAGGGTGGCAGCGATGGTGACCATACCAAGGGAAGGGCAGCGGCGGGCGGAGCAGAGGGTTGGGCGGCGGTGCGGGTCTAGGGTGGGGCGGGGGGAGATGGGGAATGAGTGGTGGGGGGCTAACCGCAATGGATAAGGCCATCCTTTGTCGACGACATAGCCGTTGGCACAGATTGCCATGCCACATGGCACCCTATGCCGTCGACATAGATAGGAGGTTAGCAATTTAAAAAAAATAGTCCCACCTCGCCCAAAGACAAGCAAGATGACCTGTTTAAATAGTTCACTAATCCATACATCATAAGCTCCGGTATTCATTAGACTTCAGTTAAGAAAACGGACAATTACGGTGAGACTTTCAGTGGCCGGCTGTGTGCCCGGGAACTGAAGATTTCACTGTGATAGTCTGTTTTCCATGATGGATGCCGGTGTTTTTAATAAATTCAATTATTACATTTTTAGTTTTTTAGTATACCGTGTGTATGGGACCCGATGCGACGCCCGTGACACGGCGACAACGACGCCCGTGAGGGGGGGCACACCCCGAAGCCGTGTGCCTAGTGCCTGCGCCTGCCACCATGCTTCCACAAGCATAGGAGGGCCCACTGCAACACCTGGCGGCATTGCTACCCCCAAGTACCCCGTCCCTTCTAACCCTGACACAGATGACCGCCAGATCTAGCCCTTTTACTTTCACCGTAGGGGCTTTGACCAGTGGACTCTTCCACCTGGTTGCGATAGGTCAGCCCATAGCAACATCCCCGGACACGATTTGGACCCAACCCACCACTAGATTCTCTCCGGTTCTATCGCACCCGCACGATTCCCCCCTCCAAGTGACGGCAGCACCGCCGTCTGTGGAGGGGGGGGGGGGGCACACCATGGAGCCCCAAGACGGGCGTCTACGCATGCCACAACACTTTCGCACAAGCATCAGGACCCGTGCGATGTTTCTATGGCATAGCTACACCCCAAAGGCCACCCCAAATCCTAGTTGACCAGGAGATCTAGCCCTTTGACTTTTGTGGGACCGGCTTTGACCAGTGGACTCTTCCACCTGGTTACGATAGGTCATCCCATAGCAACATCCCCGGACACTATCTGGACCCAACCCACCACTAGATTCCCTTCGGTTCTACCACACCCGCGCGATTCCCCCCTACAAGTGACGGCGGCAGTGCCATCCGTGAAGGGGGGGGGGGGGGTGAAAGATCGCGGATGTCGCCTAGAGGGGGGGGGGGGTGAATAGGCACTTTAAAATAATTACAGTTTAGGCTTGATCAGATGCATAATAAACCTAGCGGTTAATTTGTCAAGCACAAAACCTACAACAACTAGGCTCACCTATGTGCACCAACAACTTATGCTAAGCAAGATAAACTACTAGGTGATAGCAATATATATGACAAGAAACAATATGGCTATCACAAAGTAAAGTGCATAAGTAAGGGGCTTGGGTAAGAGATAACCAAGGCACGCGGAGACGATGATGTATCCTGAAGTTCACACCCTTGCGGATGCTAATCTCCGTTTGGAGCGGTGTAGAGGCACAATGCTCCCCAAGAAGCCACTAGGGCCACCGTAATCTCCTCACGCCCTCACACACTAAAGATGCCGTGATTCCACTAAGGGACCCTTGAGGGCGGTTACTGTCGGTGTCAAAACTGGCGGATCTCGGGTAGGGGGTCCCGTTTTGTGCGTCTTAGGCTGATGGTAACAGGAAGCAAGGGACACAATGTTTACCCAGGTTTGGGCCCTCTCGATGGAGGTAAAACCCTACTTCCTGCTTGACTAATATTGAAGATATGTGTAATACAAGAGTAGATCTACCACTAGATCGTAGAGGCTAAACCCTAAGAGCTAGCCTATGATGGTATGATTGTAATTGTGATCGGCCTTCTAAGGACCATGCTCTCCGGTTTATATAGACACAGGAGAGCTAGGGTTTACATGGAGTCGGTTACAAGGAAGGAAACATAATATCTGGATCGCCAAGCTTGTCTTCCATGCAAAGGAGAGTCCCATCCGGACACGAGCCGAAGTCTTGAGTCTTGTATCTTGACGCTTCTATAGTCCGGATGATGTATACAGTCCGCCTGTCCAGATACCCCCTTATCCAGGACTCCCTCAGTTACCGAACCCGTACAAATGGCAACCCTTGGGGGCGGTCACCGAACCCGGTCGTACACTTTGGCAACCCTTGGGGGCGGTCACCGGTACCCGTCTAGGGCGCCCAAGCACCCAAGAGGAACAAGCTCAAGGGTACCAAGCACCCAAGAGTAATAAACTTCTCAACTTGTAATTTCCACGTATCACCGTGGAGAACTCAAACCGATGCACCAAATGCAATGGCAAGGTCACACGGAGTGCCCAAGTCCTTCTCTCCCAAATCCCACCAAAGCAACTAATGCTAGGGAGGAAAATGAGAGGAAGAACAAGAAGGAGAACACAAATAACTCCAAGATCTAGATCCAAGGGGTTCCCCTCACAAAGAGGAGAAAGTGAATGGTGGAAATGTGGATCTAGTTCTCCTCTCTCATTTCCCCTAAAACCTAGCAATAATCCATGGAGGGATTGAGAGATAGCAAGCTCGAAGAAGGTCAACAATGGGGGAAGAACACGAGCTCCAAGGATAAGGTTCATTGGGGAAGAAGACCCCCTTTTATAGGTGGGAAAAAATCCAACCATTATGCTCACAGCCCGCACAAAGTGGTACTACCGCTCGACATCACAGTACTACCCCTAGGGGTAGTGGTACTACCTCAAAGGGTAGAGGTACTACTGCTTGCGAGTGGTACTAAAAAAATACATCCGTGCCTACCACCGCTGGACTTAACACGAGGTTTTGGTCCGGAGCGGAAGTAGCCACGGTAGTACCGCTCCAAGAGGCAGTACCAATCCCAAGAGCGGTAGTAAAAAATTTCATCCCCTCCAAGTGGTAGTACTGCTCCCATGAGCGGTAGTACCGCTACAGCCTTTTCAAGGACACCAAAACTGACACAACTTTTGCAAACCGACTCTGAATTCAACGAAACCAAGTTTGTTGGAAAGCTAGTGACAAGGGCTAACACAATCGTGATAGAAATAATAATAAGAAGGAAATTAGAAAAGGCCCATAAGAAAATGGTGAGAACCCTTCCTCGAATAAGACCGGTAAAACCTCCAACACCGAAAACGCAATAGAAGAAGCATGTGAACTCCGTTTTTGATGAACTCGAGCTTGTCAAGAAGATGACCATAAGCTCGAAATCTCACTAGGAGAAAACCAAACAAGAACCAAGAAAGATGATGCAAGCATGCAATGGTTTGAGCTCTCTACGAACGATACGATCAAGCTACTCACTCGAGAGCCCCCCTTGATAGTATATATGGTAATCGATCCTGAAACCCGGTCTCCAAACTACCACCATGAGACCGGTAAAATAGAGAACCTATCAACGCCAAACCTTTGCCTTGCACATTGTCCACTTGAGCTAGATGATGACGATCTTGACTCCCTCAAGTTGGACCACCTTTCTTAATTGTGTTGGCTCGATGAAGACTAGATGTTTTCTCCCCCATACTGTACTATGGGTGAGACGCTCTTTGGCACATCTTCACAAGTCCATTGAAACCACAATGGACGGCAAGCTTCAAGGATGATCTCTTCATGATGTTCCACTTGAACTTGCACACCGCAACCTAACCCCACAAAGAACTCTCACGAATACCATGGGTTAGTACACAAAGCGTAATGGACAATGCTTACCATACCATGGGATCACTTGATCCCTCGGTACATCTTGTACGCTTTGTGTGTTAATCAACTTGATTCACTCTTGACTTAGTCTTGATCAACCTTGAATCTTTCCAACTCTCTTCATTTGGATGATGTCTTCAAGGTAGACATGAATGATCACACACTCTTGTTCTTCAATACATGCTTGCAATAAGCTCAATACTCACATGGCCAATCTTTGGATAATTCCTTAATAGCACCTTGGTCAAATCATAAACTCCTTGGATGATGTCTTTGGATAATCACTCTTGACTTAGTCTTGATCAACCTTGAATCTTTCCAACTCTGTTCATTTGGATGATGTCTTGAAGGTAGACATGAATGATCACACACTCTTCTTCTTCAAGACATGCTTGCAATAAGCTCAACACTCACATGACCAATCTTTGGATAATTCCTTAATAGCACCTTGGTCAACTCATAAACTCCTTGAAACCAACACATGGACTTCAAGAAAAGCCTATGGACAAATCCTTCAAATATAACTCAATGCAACCATTATTCCATAGAGATTGTCGTCAATTACCAAAACCACACATGGGGGCACCGCATGTCCTTTCAATCTCCCTCATTTTGGTAATTGATGACAATCACTTTCAAGAGAGTTTATATAAGAAATTGTGCATCACCATGCAATGCAACAACCAATGATGCATTAGAATGAGATGCAAATGCTTGGGAACAAGATCAAAGCAAGGAGAAACTCTGAAAACTTCTCCACAAAACTCTCTCAAACTTCTCCCCCATTGGCATCGATTGCCAAAATGGGAAAAAATCTTAGAAGGCTAATATAGAAAGTGTTCCTCCATAAATTGTGTATTTCTAAACAATAGAGTGGAATGTCATACACATATCCAAAGGTAAATACTTGGAGGAAGACAAACTATATTGAGGCACAAAGATTGCTAAAGAAAGATATGCCATAAAGACATAACAAAGAGAGACACATGCAATCAAGCAATCAAAAGATACCAATTAAAGCAGGCAATCAACGGATATCAATTGAACCAACTAGACCAAAGATCCTATGAGCCACATGAATAAAGGATATTATGATACGAGCAAAGGATTGTTCTAAAGAAACTAGAGAAGCTCCCCATGATTTGTGCACAAGTAAGAATTTTTGTATTTGGATACAAAGTGCACAAAATAGGATCATAGCTCCCCCAAAATCAACAGAAACTTACAACAAGTGCAAGTGAGTATATAAGAAACAAAGCCTAGCACTTGCAATGAACACATGGTTGAGAAAACTGTAAAAGAGGCAACTTAAGAATAGGTTCAACCAAAACTGATGTGTGTGATCATGGCAAAGCACTTGAGAAGACTAATATACAGATGAGCATTAAGATCAACATAGTCTTATATAAATGAGATACAAGGTGCAAGACATGTCCTTCCCCCCTCCCCCCCACACAACACGCAAATGGATACACAAGCTTACTGAAAAGCGAAATAACAACCGAGCTCATGACAACCCATGGTGAAGATAGAAACTAAAAGCCTCATCAAGATGAGGGATACCAATTAAGCCCCGTCAAGACAAGCATGAGGAAAATTATCTTCACCACACAAGAATGCATCAATATGCAATGAGATATGACCCGCACTCAAGGCACACACTTTCACGGAGCCACCAAAGAAATAACATGAGAAAGAAACGGTGGACGTGAAATAAGGGGATATAAACTAGATATGCAACTTCTCTCAAGTGTATAAGATTCTAGGTAGATGAAGATCATGATGATATCAATCCACAAATAAGGATGTACACACGAAATAGTTACAAAAAGGAAAGAACAAGATATCCACAAGGAAGTCATAAATATACCAATAAGAAATTTGCTTAAAAGCATAGCACTTGGCTACATATGGTCTTATTGTATATAAATGAAAGTCCAACCACACATCCATAAAAGACATCACAACTAGCAACAAGAGATCATCGTTGGGATGGTTTGAGAATGGAAACAAGTATCACAAGATATGAAATGAATCATGCCAAGATGCAACCTACACAAGGTTGAATGCAAGAGAGGAAATCATGAATAGATACTTGTTACCGAGATAGCATTTTAAGGATGCAGAAGATACCAATTGAAGGTATTAGATAGTAGTTCATTGAACATCCTAGCTTGACTCCAATAAGCACATTGTGACACCACCTTCCTTGTGAGTGAGTCGAGCATCCAATGTATCTCCAATTGTTCCTAGAACAACAACACAAACAAAATGGTACCCAAACTCATTGCGACCAAAGAATTAGAGAACCAACGATACATAGGACAAACTCCACATAAATATGTGCATATAGATATGAAAATGAATTTCATGCACATCTCATCCAAATTGAGACTTGGTGGAGTTTCCCCTATATATTGTGTTAAAGAAATAAAGCATGCCAAAGAGACTACATGAAGTTAATATGCATGCTCAAGACTCTCAAGAACCGATACCAATTGATGAAGAAATACCAAGTGAAGAAAATATACCAATTGAATAAATCATCACTTGGAGGATATCAACTAAAAGATACATCAAGGAATGAGATATCCATTGATACACGTGAAAAGAAAGATGTCAAACTCCCAAAGGAGAGAATGGTTCCAGACAAACCAAGTGCTCTACAAAGTTTCAGGATGGCACAAAGTACCAAAAAAGAAACAGTTTGCATTATGCCAACACACACTTGATAAGGGATCACAAGGTGAGCGTTCTAAGAAAAAGGATAGCTCCCCCAAGCATTGTGCATTATAGAAATTTGCATTTGAATACAAAAAGCACAAGATGGGATCACCACTTTCACTATGTCTATACAAACACTAGACAAGTTCAAGGAAATAACAAGATCCACAGGTGGTATGGAAAATAATGGGAGTTGACACAATCCTAGGCAAGAGATAAGGAAGATAAAAAGCAAAGGCCAATGTAAAGATGATCAATAATTTCTACCACACAAATGATTACCAATTGTCAAGAGACAAGAAGTATTTCGAAATGATTCCCGGTGGTAGATTTCAAAGATATCCATCATCATATTCACACCAAATACAAAAGAAAATTGCAACTTGTAGAGCTAACATGCCACCTAGGAACAAGATAAATTACAATATCAATTCTAGGTGACAATATCTCAAATGTACACATTTTCTAGGCTAGTAATTTGCACATAGCACATTACTCCCCCATAATGTGATACCAAAGAAAACTTCACAAGAGGCAATAAGAACCCAAGAATAGATAATTAATGGACTATTTAGAATTTGAATTTCTCATGGGAAGACATACCACATAGCGACTAGATAATCTTGTAATATCAATACTAGATGGTATTCCTCATGTACACACACTTATAGGATTGTGAGGTGCACAAGGCACATAACTCCCCCACAATGGGATATTCCATTAAACTCTCACACGAGCCAACTAAGATACAAACACGAGGCATAAAGGCTCAATGAACCACACACACATACATGATGTGCAAACCAACATACACACACTTGATTTATCAAGGTAAGAAAATTGGAGGCACACCATATACAAACACATGCAAGGAACAAAACCAAAACATGTAAAGGGGCAAGTAACTTTCAATGTAAACAATTTAAGCACGAGTTACTGCAAGGAGGAACATTGGAAATAACATAGAAACTTGATAATCCGAATGACTTGGCTTAAGACAATATGAGTGATGAAAATCCCCTTAATTATTCATAATGTAGCCAAGTCTCCAATGTCCTCCAACAACACCTATTGATAAAGTTTGAGCTTGTTGGTCCCCAACCAAGTTGGGTCATGATGATTGGGCTCCGGTGGTTTATCAGCCATTTGCACCTGCTCCTGAGAATGTTCCCTTTGTGGATGAAAATATTAATGTGGATGAGGCTCCCCTAATGATTGTCCCAAATGATACTACTAGTAAAGTTTTTTGTGGGCCTGAGTTACCCCTGATATGTCTCCAACGTATCTATAATTTTTGATTGTTCCATGCTATTATATTACCCCTTTTGGATGTTTATGGGCTTTATTTGACACATCTATATCATTTTTGGACTATCCTACTAACCGGAGGCCCAGCCCATATTGCTGTTTTTTTGCCTATTTTAGTATTTTGAAGAAAAGGAATATCAAAGTGAGTCCAAACGGAATGAAACCTTCAGGAGCATGATATTTGGAACGAACAAGATTCAGAGAGCTTGGAGTGCAAGTCAAGAAGTTCCCAAGGACCCCACGAGATAGGGGGCCGCGCCCCCCCTGTAGGGCGCGCCCCCTGTCTCGTGGGCCCCTCGGGCGGCCACCGACGTACTTCTTCCTCCTATATATACCTACGTACCCCGAAAACATACGGGAGCACCACGAAACACAATTTCCACCGCCATAACCTTCTTTATCAACGAGATCCCATCTTGGAGCCTTCGCTAGCACTCTGCCGGAGGGGGAATCGACCACGGAGGGCTTCTACATCAACATCCTTGCCCCTCCTATGAGTTTTGAGTAGTTTACCACAGACCTACGGGTCCTTATTTATTAGCTAGATGGATTCTTCTCTCTTTTTGGATCTCAATACAATGTTCTCCCCCTCTCTTGTGGAGATCTATTCTATGTAATCTCTTTTTGCGGTGTGTTTGTCGAGATCCAATGAATTGTGGGTTTATGATCAGATTTATCTATGGATAATAATTGAATCTTCTCTGAATTCTTTTATGTATGATTGAGTTATCTTTGCAAGTCTCTTCGAATTATCAGTTTGGTTTGGCCTACTAGATTGATCTTTCTTGCCATGGGAGAAGTGTTTAGCTTTGGGTTCAATCTTGCGGTGTTCTTGCCCAGTGACAGAAAGGGTTGCAAGACACATATTGTATTGTTGCCATCAAGGATAAGAAGATGGGGTTTATATCATATTGCATGAGTTTATCCTTCTACATCATGTCATCTTGCTTAATGCGTTACTCTGTTCTTATGAACTTAATACTCTAGATGCAGGCATGAGTCAGTCGATGTGTGGAGTAATAGTAGTAGATGCAGGCAGGAGTCGGTCTACTTGTTATGGACGTGATGCCTATATACATGATCATGCCTAGATAATCTCATAAGTATGCGCTTTTCTATCAATTGCTCGACTGTAATTTGTTCACCGACCGTAATACTTATGCTATCTTGAGAGAAGCCTGTAGTGAAACCTATGGCCCCCGGGTCTATCTCTTATCATATTTGCTTTCAATCTAGTTTTATTTGCATCTTTACTTTTTGCATCTATATTATAAAATACCAAAAATATATTTATCTTATCATACTATCTCTATCAGATCTCACTTTCGCAAGTGGTCGTGAAGGGATTGACAACCCCTTTATTGCGTTGGTTGCGAGTTCTCAGTTTGTTTGTGTAGGTGCGTGGGACTTTTGAGGAGCCTCCTACTGGATTGATATCTTGGTTCACAAAAACTGAGGGAAATACTTACGCTACTATTGCTGCATCACCCTCTCCTCTTCAGGGAAAACCAACACTAGCTCAAGACGTAGCAAGAAGGATTTCTGGCGCCGTTGCCGGGGAGGTCTTCGCTCAAGTCAAGACATACCAAGTACCCATCACGAACTCATCTCCCTCGCATTTACATTATTTGCCATTTGCCTCTTGTTTTCCACTCCCCCACATCACCCTTGTCGTTTTATTCACCCTCTCTTTCCCAATCTCTCCTCTCTCTTTTGCTTGCCCTTTTGTTTGCTCGTTTGGTTGGAATAGATGCTTATTTATTGCTAAACAGAGAACCTAAGATCTATGGATCCTCATCCGCTTTCTTATCTTTTAAGAGATCCAATTATGATGAACCAATTGCTAGTGAGTTTTGTGCACTAGATTATCTTTATGAGCTTTGCTTGAAATTCGTGAATCTGAAAATTATGATGAAGAAATTTATGAAGAGATTCAGGATAACTCTTTGAATAAAAAGCATGATTGCAATGATTCTACTATAAATTCTCTTGATGTCAATTGTGCTAATAATATGCAAAACCCTAAGCTTGGGGATGCTAGTTTTGCTATGCCTATTACTTGTTGCAATGATCATGATTGGGGTGATTCTTCTTATCTTGAAAATTTATTTAAGCCCCATGATGAATATGAGATTGATAATAATCTTTGCAATAATATTGAAAGTGGGTTTGGAAGAGTGTCAACTTTAGATCCCACATATTTGGGTATGATCAATCTTATGATATTTTTGATAAAAGTGGGTTTGGAGAGGTCATGACTTTAGTTAATGTTAATCCCACTATCTTGGAAGAGTGTCAACTTTGCACGCATGTGGATCATGTTGAGAATATACTTTGTGATAGCTATATTGTTCAATTTGCTTATGACCCTACATGTAATTATTATGAGAGAGAAAAATATGGTTGTAGAAATTTTCATGTTACTAAATTACCTCTCTTCATGTTGAGATTGTTATCGTCTCTTTGTTCTTCCTTGCATATGCTAGTTTTTGCTTGCCTTGATAATTTGTTTGCTTACAAGATGCCTATGCATAGGAAGTATGTTAGACTTAAGTGTGTTTTTCACATGTTTTATGATGCTCTATTTGTGCTTCAATTCTTGTCTTTCATGTGAGCATCATTGAAATCTCCATGCCTAGCTAAAAAAGGCTTTAAAGAAAAGCGCTTGTTGGGAGACAACTTAATATTTTTCCTTGCTGTTATTTAATAAATTTTGCATCTACTTTCTGTTTAGATGTGTTTTTATCTTTTAATTAGTGTTTGTGCCAAGTAGAGCCTATAGGATAAACTATGATGATAGTTGATTTGATTCTGCTGAAAAAGAGAAACTTTGCACTCATGAGAAACAATTCAATAAATCACAGAAACGTGATTTTGCATTGACTCTTTTTTCTGCTGATTAATAAACAAATTTTCCAGTACGTCCTATTTTGGTAGGATTTTTATAGTTCCAGAAGTTTGCGTTAGTTACAGATTGCTACATACTGTTCTGTTTTTGACAGATTCTGTTTTTCGTGTGTTGTTTGCTTATTTCAATGCATCTATGGATAATAAATTAGTTTATAAACCATAAGTAAGTTGGAATACAGTAGGTTTAACACCAAAATAAATAAAGAATGAGTTCATTGCAGTACCCTATGTGGTGGTTTTGTTTTCTTTCACTAACGGAGCTTATAAGATTTCCAATTGAGTTTTGTGTTGTGAAGTTTTCAAGTTTTCGGTAAAGCTTTTATGGACTATGGAATAAAGGGTGGCCAGAGCCTAAGCTTGGGGATGCCCAAGGCACCCCAAGATATTCAATAATAGCCAAAATCCTAAGCTTGGGGATGCCCCGGGAAGGCATCCCCTCTTTCGTCTTTGTTCATTGGTAACTTTACTTGGAGCTATATTTTTTATTCGCCACATGATATGTGTTTTGCTTGGAGCATCGTGTATTATATTAGTCTTTGCTTTTTAGTTTGCCACAATCATCCTTGCTGTACACACCTTTTTGGAGAAGCCTATTTGATTAGAATTTGCTAGAATACTCTATGTGCTTCACTTATATCTTTTGAGCTTGATAGTTTTTGCTCTAGTGCTTCACTTATATCTTTTAGAGCACGATGGTATCTTAATTTTGAAGAAATTGCTAGTCTCTCATGCTTCACTTATATTATTTTGACAGTCTTTTAGAACAGCATGGTATTTGCTATGGTTACAAAGTTGGTCCTAGAATGGTGAGCATACAAGTTGGGTATAATAAAAACTATCATAGGAAGTGAATTGGATGCTATGATCAACTTGATGCTTGATAATTGTTTTGAGATATGGAGGTAGTGATATTAAATTCATGCTAGTTGGGTGATTATGAATTTAAAGAATGCTTGTGTTGAAGTTAGCAAGTCCCGTAGCATGAACGTATGGTTAAAGTTATGTAACAAATTCGAAACATGAAGTGTACCTGGCTTGTGCATCCTTATGAGTGGCGGTCGGGGACGAGCGATGGTCTTTTCCTACCAATCTATCCCCCTAGGAGCATGCGTGTAGTACTTGGTTTTTGATGACTTCTAAATTTTTGCAATAAGTATATGAGTTCTTTTGACTAATGTTGAGTCCATGAATTATACGCACTTTTACCTTTCCGCCATTGCTAGCCTCTTCGGTACCGTGCATTGCCCTTTCTCTCCTTGAGAGTTGGTGCAAACTTCGCCAGTGCATCCAAACCCCATGATACGATATGCTCTATCACACATAAACCTCCTTATATCTTCCTCAAAACAGCCACCATACCTACCTATTATGACATTTCCATAGCCATTCCGAGATATATTGCCATGGAACTTTCCACCATTCCGTTTATCATCATCATGACATACATTACTTTTGTCATATTGCCATTGCATGATCATGTAGTTGACATCGTATTTGTGGCAAAGCCACCATGCATTATTTTTCATACATGTCACTCTTGATTCATTGCACCATCCCGGTACACCGCCGGAGGCATTCATATAGAGTCATATCTTGTTCTAGTTTCGAGTTGTAATTCATATGTTGTAATCAATAGAAGTGTGATGATCATCATTTTTAGAGCATTGCCCAAAGAAAAAAAAGAAGAAAGGCCAAAAGAAAAAAAAGCCCAAAAAAAAGAAAAAAAGGAAAGAAAAAAAGAAAAAAAAGAGAAGAAAATAAATAAAAAGGGCAATGCTACTATCTCTTTTTCCACACTTGTGCTTCAAAGTAGCACCTTGTTCTTCATGTAGTGAGTCTCATATATTGTGCTTCAAAGTAGCACCATGTTTTTCATATAGTGAGTCTCATAAGTTATCTTTTTCATATTAGTGGGAATTTTTCATTATAGAACTTGGCTTGTATATTCCTACGATGGGCTTCCTCAAACGCCCTAGGTCTTCGTGAGCAAGCAAGTTGGATGCACACCCACTAGTTTTCTTTTGTTGAGCATTCATTTATAGCTCTAGTGCATCCGTTGCATGGCAATCCCTACTCCTTATGTTGACATCAATTAATGGGCATCTCCATAGCCCGTTGATTATCCTCGTCAATGTGAGACTTTCTCCTTTTTGTCTTCTCCACACAATCCCCATGATCATATTCTATTCCACCCATAGTGCTATATCCATGGCTCACGCTCATGTATTGCGTGAAGGTTGAAAAAGTTGAGATTATTTAAGTATGAAACAATTTCTTGGCTTGTCATCGGGGGTATAGAAGTTGGGAACATCTTTGTATGACGAAAATGAAGCATAGCCTAACTATATGATTTTGTAGGGATGAACTTTCTTTTGCCATGTTATTTTGAGAAGACATGATTACTTTGTTTAGTATGCTTGAAGTGTTACTATTTCTTTTATCAATATGAACTTTTATTTTGAATCATTTGGATCTGAACATTCATGCCAACATAAAGAAAATTACATTGAGAATTATGCTAGTAGCATTCCACATCAAAAATTCTTTTTTATCATTTACCTACTCGAGGACGAGCAGGAGTTAAGCTTGGGGATGCTTGATACGTCTCCAACATATCTATAATTTTTGATTGTTCCATGCTATTATATTACCCCTTTTGGATGTTTATGGGATTTATTTTACACATTTATATCATTTTTGGGACTAACCTACTAACCAGAGGCCAAGCCCATATTTCTGTTTTTTTGCCTATTTCAGTATTTCAAAGAAAAGGAATATCAAACGGAGTCCAAACGGAATGAAACCTTCGGGACTGTGATTTTTGGAATGAACAAGATCCGGTGAGCTCGGAGTGCAAGTCAAGAAGTTCCCGAGGACCCCACGAGATAGAGCCCCCCCTATAGGACGCGCCCCCTGTCTCGTGGGCCCCTTGGGCAGCCACCGACGTACTTCTTCCGCCTATATATACCTACGTACCCCGAAAACATCCGGGAGCACCACGAAACAAAATTTCCATCGCCGTAACCTTATGTATCCGCGAGATCCCATCTTGGAGCCTTCGCCGGCACTCTGCCGGAGGGGGGATCGACCACAGAGGGCTTCTACACCAACATCCTTGCCCCTCCTATGAGTTGTGAGTAGTTTACCACAGACCTATAGGTCCATAATTATTAGCTAGATGGCTTCTTCTCTCTTTTTGGATCTCAATACAATGTTCTCCCCCTCTCTTGTGGAGATCTATTCGATGTAATCTCCTTTTGCGGTGTGTTTGTCAAGATCCGATGAATTGTGGGTTTATGATCAGATTTATCTATGGATAATAATTGAATCTTCTCTGAATTCTTTTATGTATGATTGAGTTATCTTTGCAAGTCTCTTCAAATTATCAGTTTGGTTTGGCCTACTAGATTGATCTTTCTTGCCATGGGAGAAGTGTTTAGCTTTGGGTTCAATCTTGCGGTGTTCTTGCCCAGTGACAGAAAGGGTTGGAAGACACGTATTGTATTGTTGCCATCGAGGATAAGAAGATGGGGTTTATATCATATTGCGTGAGTTTATCCTTCTACATCATGTCATCTTGCTTAATGCGTTACTCTGTTCTTATGAACTTAATACTCTAGATGCAGGCAGGAGTCGGTCGATGTGTGGAGTAATAGTAGTAGATGCAGGCAGGAGTCGGTCTACTTGTTATGGACGTGATGCCTATATACATGATCATGCCTAGATAATCTCATAACTATGGGCTTTTCTATCAATTGGTCGACAGTAATTTGTTCACCCACCGTAATACTTATGCTATCTTGAGAGAAGCCTCTAGTGAAACCTATGGCCCCCGGGTCTATCTCTTATCATATTTGCTTTCAATCTACTTTTATTTGCATCTTTACTTTTTGCATCTATACTATAAAATACCAAAAATATATTTATCTTATCATACTGTCTCTATCAGATCTCCCTTTCGCAAGTGGCCGTGAAGGGATTGAGAACCCCTTTATTGCATTGGTTGCGAGTTCTCAGTCTGTTTGTGTAGGTGCATGGGACTTTTGAGGAGCCTCCTACTGGATTGATACCTTGGTTCTCAAAACTGAGGGAAATACTTACGCTACACTTGCTGCATCACCCTCTCCTCTTCGGGGAAAACCAACGCTAGCTCAAGACGTAGCAGCCCCCAGAGATGACTTTCAGAAGGAACCTTGAGGCCATCCTGCACTCTAACATCATTTATGATATCCCTCAGCCTATACAGGTGTTGCCTTTTTAGTCTGCTTTGCTGTCCAAAAGAAGCTGGGATTTGGCCTTTCAGGTGCCAAGACTGACTTATGATAGCACTGAACTGGAGCATAGGCCTTTGGCAAGGTCTCTTTTCCCAGCTTGGCAGAATGAATCCTCTTCTGTTTGTTAGACATAACAATCAACTGAGCTCGCTGAGCAAACTTCATCTCAAGTGATTCCTGATGTCATTTCTGCAAATGAACAGAGAAAGGTTAGAAGGCCCAGGAAAACTATGGCTCCCACTCCTGTTTTTGAAACTTCAGCCAGAAGGTGCACTCGTGGATCTTTCTAGAGAGATGGTTTCAAACCAACTTTCTAGGAGCTGCCAATGCAGTCCAAGATGAGGAAGCTGAAGGCCAAGCCTTTTTTCTGCTACAGTATCTGAGAACATGCAGGAGGAGCCAGTTGAAGATCTTCCACCTCCAACTCCTATCAGTAAGCTGCAAAAGATTGGCCAGGAGCTTGGCATTGATGATCATCTGATCTCTGCAGAGAAGCTTATTGCTGATCCTTCTACTCCTACAAACAATGGTGCAAATGTTTAGTTTTCAGCTGGCTAGATGGGGGTGCAGGTGTTTTATTTTGTTCTTCAGTTATCAGGGCATTTGTCTTTTGATGTTCCCTATAATAATTTAAATGTATCATGCTGGACATGTGTGCTTGCTATTTGTCGTGGCATTAGGTGTCATCAGACCGTGCTCTCTACTCATATTTGTTTTAATGAGTAATGCATGTAAGAACTGGAGTGTGCTATGTTGGAATGTTAGGGGTTTAAACTCTGATGCTAGACAAAGGGCTATCAGGCAGAAACTGGATGAGAGTCAGCGTGTTGTTGCTTGTTTCCAGGAGACCAAATGTGCTTCTTTTGATTTCAGGTCTATTAGATCTTTCTGCCCTAAAAGATTTGATAGTTTTGCTTTCTCCCCTTCCGAGGGTGCTTCTGGGGGCATTTTCATAGTGTGGAATTCATCTATTTTTTGGGGCACTGTGATTGAGATTCAGAAGTTTGCAGTTGTAATTCAGTTCATCTCCAAGCAAAATAATGAGCAGTGGTCTCTAATTTATGTGTATGGTCCATGCCAAGGGGAAGCTAGGGATAACTTTGTCAGCTGGTTATATAACTTGCAAATACCCATGGGTGAAAAATTGGCTTGTGGTTGGTGATTTTAACTTCATGAGATCCCTTGAAAATAGAAATTTGGCTGGGGGTGATTTGAATGATATATTCATTTTCAATGAAATAATTTCTCACCTAGGTCTGCTCGAGCTACCTCTAAAGGGGAGATCTTATACATGGTCTAATATGCAGGACAATCCCTTATTAGAACAACTGGATTGGTTTTTTACATCTGCTGATTGGATCTCCTCATATCCTTTGACTAAAGTTTTGCCTTTGGCCAGAACTACTTCTGATCATGTACCATGTGTGGTGATAATGAAGGCCTATATTCCTAAATCTTCCATCTTTAGGTTTGAAAATTATCGGGTTGAGCTTGAGGGGTTTCTGGCAAGCAGGCATGGCAGAAACCTTCTCAAAAATCTCATATCACTGCCAGAATTGCAGATAAGTTTAAGTGTTTGAGAGGGGCTCTTAAGAAATGGTAGATGAATATATCTAAATTGAAAGTGTTGATCTCAAGGTGTAATGAGGTAATTTTGTGCCTTGATGGCCTAGAAGAGGTCAAGCCTTTGTATAGACCTGAATTTAATTTCAGTAAGGTAGTCGAATTGCATGTGGAAAAACTCTTACATCTTCAGTTTATATATTGTAAGAAGAGGTGTACAATCAGGTATATTAAACTTGGTGGGGAGAACACCAAGTTTTTCCATGCTATGGCCACTGAGAGGCATAGAAGAAACTCCATTGCTTCCTTGAAAGATATAGACGGGTCTGTGGTCTCACAACATTCTCAGATGGAGGGCATCATATGGAATTGTTTCAAGAATAGAATGAGAGTTTCTGCTAGAATAGTACTGGGCTTTGACTTGAGTGCTTTGCTTCAACCAATTGATGGGTTAGATTTCCTTACAAATCCATTTACAAAAGAGGAAATGGATGACATTGTCAAACATATGCCCATTGACAAAGCCCCTGGTCTAGATGGATTTAATGGTCTATTCTTCAAAAAATGCTGGCACATTATTTTTCAAGATTTCTATGATTTGGCTGAAGCTTTCCACAATGGCACTGCAAATTTGGAAAATATCAATGGTTCTTATATCGCACTCTTCCCAAAGAAGCTGGCTCCTAAAGGTGTTGGGGATTATAGGCCAATTTCCTTGACTGGGATGGGCCTCAAGTTCCTATCCAAGATGGCTGCCAATAGATTTCAAGAGATAATTATGAAGTGTATTCATAAGAATCAATATGGTTTCATTAAAAGCAGGACTATCCAGGATTGTATTGGTTGGTCACTTGAATATTTGCACCAACGTCATCAGTCAAAGAGAACTATTGTTATTCTCAAATTGGATTTTGAAAAGGCCTTTGACTCCATTGAACATGAAGCTATCTTGCTGATTTGGAAGTACAAAGGATTTAATCAGAAGTGGATTTCTTGGGTTAAGTAGCTTCTCTCCACTGGAACATCATCAGTCCTTTTGAATGGAGTACCTGGAAGATAGTTTCTTTGTAAAAAGGGTGTTAGACAAGGAGATTGTCTTTCACCATTACTCTTTGTTATTGCTGCTGAACTTTTGGAATCAGTAGTAAATGATATGTTCAGAAGGGGAATTTTAAAGTTGCCTATACCATGTCATGACCAAGATTATCCCATAGTGCAATATGCTAATGATACTCTTATCATCTTACCAGCAGATAAAGCTTAGCTTTTGGCTTTCAAGGACATGCTTCAGGTGTTTTCGACTTCTACTAGTTTAGTGGTGAACTATCATAAATCTTCCATGGTGCCCATAAATGTTGATGAGGACTCTACCATTGGTTTGGTAGCTGCTTTTAGATGTCAGGTTGGCAAAATGCCCTTTAGATATCTTGGTCTACCTGTTGGTACTACCAGACCCAAAATGGTGGACTTTATGCCTCTTGTTGATTGTATGGAGAGAGGAATGTCAGCTAGTTCTTCATTTCTAAATCAGGGGGAGAGACTCCAGTTTTTGAATTCTGCCCTGTCTTCCATGCCCATCTTCTATCTAGGCAGCTTACTAGTTCCTACTGGGATTTTAAAGCAATTGGAGAGAATACAAAGGCAGTTCTTATGGAGAGAGCATAGAGATGAGCCCTCACCATCCTTGGCAGCTTGGGACCTGATTTGTAGGCCCAAAAATGAAGGTGGGTTGGGCATCTTAAACCTGGGTGTACAGAACATGGCTCTTTTGCTTAAGCATTTGCATAAATTCTTAAATAGGATGTATCTGCCATGGGTCTCACTTATTTGGGATACATATTATCACTCTGTTGTACCTCAGGGGACTGATAGCTGTGGTTCTTTCTGGTGGAAAGATATTTGTAAATTGCTGGATCATTTTAGAAACACAACTTGGGTACAAATCAATTCTGGGAACTCAGCTTTGTTTTGTTCTAATAAGTGGAAAATTGATGACTCAGTGGCCCCATTGCAAAACAAGATTTCCAAGGCTCTTTTCATATGTGAAAGATCCCTGGCTTACTGTTTCCAAGGCTTTCCAATCACAAGATATCACCCAGATGTTTCACTTACCTCTATCTGCACAGGCATACCAGGAGTGTATGATAGTGCAGAATATGATGGCCAATTGCAATAGGGAAGTGGAGGCAAATGGCATTTGGTACTGGCAGGGGACTTGTCATACCTTCAAGCCCAAGTTGTTTTATTCTTTCATGCATTCAGCCATGCCTTTCAATCCTCTCCTTTTGTGGATATGGAGGTCTTCCTGCACAATGAAAATAAAAGTGTTTGCCTGGATGCTAATTATGGATAGTCTAAACACTAAAGATATGGTTGAAATAAGGCACTGTCACTTGGATGATGGGGTTAATTGTGTGCTTTATCCCCTGTTGACATGTGAGACCAGGAATCACTTATTCTTTGAATGTAATTTCAGTGTGAGAATATGGAATTATCTTCAAATCTCATGGCCACCTGGGGATGACATGTCCACTATCGTGATGCAAGCTAAGCAAGATTTTGCAAAACCTTTCTTTACTGAGGTTGTTTTTGTTGCTTGCTAGAACATTTGGATAATGAGGAATGCAAGAGTGTTCAAACATGAGAGACAACATTTTAATAGATGGAGGAGTGCCTTCATCCATGATATCACACTCATGCAGCACCGAGTCAAGCAAAGATATAAGGAGGAGCTGTTAAGATGGATTTCATTTCTACCTCCATGAGGTTTTGTAAGATAACTTCTTAGTTTAGTTTCTTTTCTTCCTTTTTGATTACCCATTGTAATCCATGTACATTGTATTTTCACATTATGAATAAATGTCGGATGCTGTGGGGGGTTTTCCCTACAGTCACCAGTCAAAAAAAACCAAGTTGGGTCCTAAGAGGTTAGTCACAATAGGCTTGGCAACCCAAATGAATCTTTTCTTGACACCACTTTGAGTACCAACAAACTTGACAAACACATTGCCAAGCTTATCCTTCCCAAGAGAATAGATATTATCAATAATAATTGGGTTGGATAAGTTACCAGTAGTGCAGGAAGAAGCGACCTGACCTTTCTCACGACATAAGTAGCAACGTATACTCTTCATTTTCTTCTCACTTGACTTCTCAACAAGAGAAACATTAACTTGAGTCTTCTTGGGAAGTGGCCTTTCTTCAACTTGAGGTTGAGCATGAGATTGAACTTTTGGCCTCTTCCCTTGTTGTTTGTCACTAATGGCCTTCTTCTTAAATGGGCAAGATCTAACATGATGCCCTGAATTTTGCACTTGAAGCAAATAATCTTGGCCGAATTCTTGAGTTGTTCTTGGCCCTTTGCTACGTCTTGAGCTTGCGTTGGTTTTCCTCGAAGAGGAGAGGGTGATGCAGCAATAGTAGCGTAAGTATTTCCCTCAGTTTTTGAGAACCAAGGTATCAATCCAGTAGGAGGCTCCTCAACAAGTCCCACGAACCTACACAAACAAACAAAGAACTCGCAACCAACGCAATAAAGGGGTTGTCAATCCCTTCACGGCCACTTGCGAAAGTGAGATCTGATATAGTATGATAAGATAAATATATTTTTGGTATTTTATAATATAGATGCAGAAAATAAAGATGCAAATAAAAGTAGATTGGAAGCAAATATGATAAGAGATAGACCCCGGGGCCATAGGTTTCACTAGAGGCTTCTCTCAAGAGCATAAATATTATGGTGGGTGAACAAATTACTGTCGAGCAATTGATAGAAAAGCGAATAATTATGAGATTATCTAGGCATGATCATGTATATAGGCATCACGTCCACAACAAGTAGACCGACTCCTGCCTGCATCTACTACTATTACTCCACACATCGACTGACTCCTGCCTGCATCTAGAGTATTAAATTCATAAGAACAGAGTAACACATTAAGCAAGATGACATGATGTAGAGGGATAAACTCAAGAAATATGATATAAACCCCATCTTGTTATCCTCGATGGCAACAATACAATACGTGCCTTGCAACCCTTTCTGTCACTGGGTAAGGACACCGCAAGATTGAACCCAAAGCTAAGCACTTCTCCCATGGCAAGAAAGATCAATCTAGTAGGCCAAACCAAACTGATAATTCGAAGAGACTTGCAAAGATAACTCAATCAGACATAAAAGAACTCGGAGAAGATTCAAATATTATTCATAGATAAACTTGATCATAAACCCACAATTCATCGGATCTCGACAAACACACCGCAAAAAGAGATTACATCGAATAGATCTCCACAAGAGAGGGGGAGAACATTGTATTGAGATCCAAAAAGAGAGAAGAAGCCATCTAGCTAATAACTATGGACCCATAGGTCTGTGGTAAACTACTCACAACTCATCGGAGAGGCAAGGATGTTGATGTAGAGGCCCTCCATGGTCGATTCCCCCTCCGGCAGAGTGCCGGCGAAGGCTCCAAGATGAGATCTCGCGGATACAGAAGGTTACGGTGGTGGAAATTGTGTTTCGTCTGCCCCTGGATGTTTTTGGGGTACGTAGGTATATATAGGAGGAAGAAGTACGTTGGTGGCCGCCCGAGGGGCCCACGAGACAGGGGGCGCGCCCTACAGGGGGCCCTCCTATCTCATGGCCGCCTCGGCTGTTTCTTGGCTTGCACTCCAAGTCCTCTGGATCACGTTCGTTCCAAAAATCACGCTCCCGAAGGTTTCATTCCGTTTGGACTCCGTTTGATATTCCTTTTCTTCGAAATACTGAAATAGGCAAAAAACCAGCAATACGGGCTAGGCCTCCGGTTAGTAGGTTAGTCCCAAAAATGATATAAATGTGTAAAACAAAGCCCATAAACATCCAAAAGGGGTAATATAATAGCATGGAACAATAAAAAATTATAGATACGTTGGAGACGTATCAAGCATCCCCAAGCTTAATTCTTGCTCGTCCTTGAGTAGGTAAATGATAAAAAGATAATTTTTGATGTGGAATGCTACCTAGCATAATTCTCAATGTAATTTTCTTTAATGTGGCATGAATGTTCAGATCCAAATGATTCAAAATAAAAGTTCGTATTGATAAAAGAAATAGTAACACTTCAAGCATACTAATCAAAGTAATCATGTCTTCTCAAAATAACATGGCAAAATAAAGTTCATCCCTACAAAATCATATAGTTAGGCTATGCTTCATTTTTGTCACACAAAGATGTTCCCAACTTCTATACCCCCGATGACAAGCCAAGCAATTGTTTCATACTTAAATAATCTCAAACTTTTTCAACCTTCACGCAATACATGAGTGTGAGCCATGGATATAGCACTATGGGTGGAATAGAATATGATGATGGGGATTGTGTGGAGAAGACAAAAAAGGAGAAAGTCTCACATTAACGAGGATAATCAACGGGCTATGGAGATGCCCATCAATTGATGTCAATATGAGGAGTAGGGATTGCCATGCAACGGATGCACTAGAGCTACAAATGAATGCTCAACAAAAGAAAACTAGTGGGTGTGCATCCAACTTGTTTGCTCACGAAGACCTAGGGCATTTGAGGAAGCCTATCGTAGGAATATACAAGCCAAGTTCTATAGTGAAAAATTCCCACTAGTATGAGAAAGACAACTTATGAGACTCACTATATGAAAAACATGGTGCTACTTTGAAGCACAATATATGAGACTCACTACATGAAGAACAAGGTTCTACTTTGAAGCACAAGTGTGGAAAAAGAGATAGTAACATTGCCCTTTTTATTTATTTTCTTTTTTTCTTTTTTCATTTTCTTTTTTTCTCTTTTTCTCTTTTCCTTTTTTTCTTATTTTTTTCCTTTTCTCTTTTTTTGGGCCTTTCTTTTTTTCTTTTGGCCTTTCTTATTTTTTTCTTTGGGCAATGTTCTAACAATGATGATCATCACACTTCTATTGATTACAAACATATGAATTACAACTTGAAACTAGAACAAGATATGACTCTATATGAATGCCTCTGGCGGTGTATCGGGATGGTGCAATGAATCAAGAGTGACATGTATGAAAAATAATGCATGGTGGCTTTGCCACAAATACGGTGTCAACTACATGATCATGCAATGGCAATATGACAAAAGTAATGTATGTCATGATGATGATAAACGGAACGGTGGAAAGTTGCATGGCAATATATCTCGGAATGGCTATGGAAATGCCAGAATAGGTAGGTATGGTGGCTGTTTTGAGGAATATATAAGGAGGTTTATGTGTGATAGAGCATATCGTATCAGGGGTTTGGATGCACCGACGAAGTTTGCACCAACTCTCAAGGTGAGAAAGGGCAATGCACGGTACCGAAGAGGCTAGCAATGGCGGAAAGGTAAAAGTGCGTATAATCCATGGACTCAACATTAGTCAAAAGAACTCATATACTTATTGCAAAAATTTAGAAGTCATCAAAAATCAAGCACTATGCGCATGCTCCTAGGGGGATAGATTGGTAGGAAAAGACCATCGCTCATCCCCGACCGCCACTCATAAGGATGCACAAGCCAGGTACACTTCATGTTTCAAATTTGTTACATAACTTTAACCATACATGCATGCTACGGGACTTGCTAACTTCAACACAAGCATTCTTTAAATTCATAATAACCCAACTAGCATGACTTTAAAATCACTACCTCCATATCTCAAAACAATTATCATGTATCAAATTGATCATAGCATCCAATTCACTTCCTATGATAGTTTTTATTATACCCAACTTGGATGCTCACCATTCTAGGACCAAATTTGTAACCAAAGCAAATACCATGCTGTTCTAAAAGACTCGCAAAATAATATAAGTGAAGCATTAGAGACTTGCAATTTCTATAAAATCAAGTCACCACCGTGCTCTAAAAGATATAAGTGAAGCACTAGAGCAAAAACTATCAAGCTCAAAAGATATAAGTGAAGCACATAGAGTATTCTAGCAAATTCTAATAAAATAGGCTTCTCCAAAAAGGTGTGCACAGCAAGGATGATTGTGGTAAACTAAAAAGCAAAGACTAATATAATACACAACGCTCCAAGCAAAACACATATCATGTGGCGAATAAAAATATAGCTCCAAGTAAAGTTACCAACAAACGAAGACGAAAGAGGGGATGCCTTCCCGGGGCATCCCCAAGCTTAGGATTTTGTATATCCTTGAATATCTTGGGGTGCCTTGGGCTTCCCCAAGATTAGGCTCTTGACACCTGAGGGAGTCCCGGATTAGGGGGTGTCCGGATAGCCGGACTACCATCATCGGCCGAACTATCATCGGCCGGACTATCATCATCATCGACCGGACTCCAAGACTATGAAGATACAAGATTGAAGACTTCGTCCCGTGTCCGGATGGGACTTTCCTTGGCGTGGAAGGCAAGCTTGGCGATACGGATACGTAGATCTCCTACTATTGTAACCGACTCTATGTAACCCTAGCCCTCTCCGGTGTCTATATAAACCGGATGGCTCTAGTCCGTAGGACCCAACAACAACAACAACCATTACAATCATACCATAGGCTAGCTTCTAGGGTTTAGCCTCCTTGATCTCATGGTAGATCCACTCTTGTAAACATCCACAATATCAATATCAATCAAGCAGGACGTAGGGTTTTACCTCCATCAAGAGGGCCCGAACCTGGGTAAAACATCGTGTCCCTTGTCTCCTGTTACCATCCGCCTAGACGCACAGTTCGGGACCCCCTACCCGAGATCCGCCGGTTTTGACACCAACATTGGTGCTTTCATCGAGAGTTCCTCTGTGTCGTCACCGATAGGCTTGATGGCCTCTTCAATCGACAACGACGCAGTCCTGGGTGAGACTTTTCTCCCCGGACAGATCTTCGTATTCGGCGGCTTCGCACTGCGGGCCAACTCACTTGGCCATCTGGAGCAGATCGAAAGCTACGCCCCTGGCCGTCAGGTCAGGTTTGGAAGCCTAAACTTCACGGCCGATATCCGCGGGGACTTGATCTTCGATGGATCTGAGCCACAGCCGAGCGTGCCGCGCTGTCACGATGGGCACGACCTAACTCTGCCGCCGGACAGCACCTTGGAGGCCGCACACGAATCCGCTCCGACCCATAGTCCGGAGCCGATCGCTCAGATCGAGGACGGATGGCTGGACACCGCCTCGGGAGCTGCAACTTCTACGGCGATGGAGCCGAACACTTACCTTGTCCCGCATAAAGCTCATGACTCCGAGGTGCCGGACTCTCTGCCGGACTCCGAACCTCCTGCGCCCCTGCCAGTCGAATCCGACTGGGCGCCGATCATGGAATTCACCGCTGCGGACATCTTTCAGCACTCACCCTTCGGCGATATCTTAAATTCGCTGAAGCATCTCTCGCTATCCGGAGAGCCCTGGCCGAACTACGGCCAGGATGGTTGGGACGCGGACGACGAAGAAATTCAGAGCCCACCCACCACCCACTTCGTAGCCACCGTCGACGATCTAACCGACGTACTCGACTACGACTCCGAAGACATCGACGGTATGGACGACGATGCCGGAGACTATCAAGAACCAGTGCCTACAGGACACTGGAAGACCACCTCGTCATACGACATATATATGGTGGACACCCCAAAAGATGGGGACGGCGAAGAAGCAACGGAGGCCGATTCCTTAAAGAAACAGCCCAAGCGCCGACATCAGCGGCGCCGCTCTAAATCCCGCCACAGCAAGAATAGAGATTCCGGCACAGGAGATAATAACACCCCAGAAAGTGCCGAAGACAACCCCCTCCAGCACGATCCAGCGCAGGAGGAGGCAGAAGCAAGCCCTCACGAGAGGGCGGCAGACGAAGAGGTCGAGGATGATAATTACTTACCTCCCTCCGGAGACGAGGCAAGCCTCGACGACGACGAATTCGTCGTGCCTGAGGATCCCGTCGAACAAGAGCGTTTCAGACGCAGGCTAATGGCCACGGCAAACAGCCTAAAGAAAAAGCAGCAACAGCTTCAAGCTGATCAAGACCTACTGGCCGACAGATGGACCGAGGTCCTCGCGGCCGAAGAGTATGAACTCGAACGCCCCTCCAAAAGTTACCCAAAACGCAAGTTGCTCCCCCGACTAGAGGAGGAAGCGTACAAACCTGCATCACCAGCGCACAATACGGCAGACCGACCACCTCGTGGCCGCGACAGAGAGGCGTGCAAGCCCTCCACCAAAACCGTACCCCGGCATCGCTCAAAAAGCATGAAGCCACGGGGGAACGCGCCGGACTTGCGGGATATATTGGAGGACAAGGCAAGACAATCCAGATCTATCTATGGATCACGTGGGCGCCCCAAGACCCACGACGAATACCGTCGCGCCGGATACAACTACTCCGGCCGGGCCGAACACAGCAGACAACGCTCTCTCGAGCTACGTCGCGATATTGCTCAATACAGAGGCGCCGCGCACCCACTATGCTTCACTGACGAAGTAATGGATCATCAAATCCCTGAAGGGTTTAAACCCGTTAATATCGAATCCTACGATGGCACAACAGACCCCGCGGTTTGGATTGAGGATTATCTCCTCCATATACATATGGCCCGCGGCGACGATCTTCACGCCATCAAATATCTCCCGCTCAAGCTTAAAGGACCAGCTCGGCATTGGCTTAACAGCCTGCCCGCAGAGTCAATTGGATGCTGGGAAGACCTGGAAGCCGCATTCCTCGACAACTTCCAGGGCACGTATGTGCGACCACCGGACGCAGATGACCTAAGCCACATAATCCAGCAGCCAGACGAATCGGCCAGGCAATTCTGGACACGGTTCTTAACAAAGAAAAATCAAATCGTCGACTGTCCGGATGCAGAGGCCCTCGCTGCCTTCAAACATAACATCCGCGACGAGTGGCTGGCCCGGCACCTAGGACAGGAAAAGCCGAAATCCATGGCAGCCCTCACATCACTCATGACCCGCTTCTGTGCGGGAGAGGATAGCTGGCTAGCTCGCAGCAACAACCTCAGCAAAAACGCTGGCAGTCCGGATACCAAGGACCGCAATGGCAGGTCGCGTCGAAACAAAAACAAACGCCGCATTAACGGCGACAGCAATGAGGATACGGCAGTCAACGCCGGATTCCGAGGCTCCAAGCCCGGTCAACGGAAGAAGCCATTCAAAAGAACCACTCCGGGCCCGTCCAATTTGGACCGAATACTCGACCGCTCCTGTCAAATACATGGAACCCCGAAAAGCCAGCTAACCACACCAACAGAGATTGTTGGGTATTCAAGCAGGCAGGCAAATTAATCGCCGAAAACAATGACAAGGGGCTACACAGCGATGACGAGGAAGAGACCCGGCCGCCGAACAACAGAGGACAAAAGGGATTCCCCCCTCAAGTTCGGACGGTAAACATGATATACGCAACGCATATACCCAAGAGGGAGCGGAAGCGTGCACTAAGGGACGTATACGCGATGGAGCCAGTCGCCCCAAAATTCAACCCATGGTCCTCTTGCCCGATCACTTTCGATCGAAGAGACCATCCGACCAGTATCCGCCATGGCGGATTCGCCGCATTGGTTTTAGACCCAATCGTCGATGGATTTCACCTCACGAGAGTCCTGATGGACGGCGGCAGTAGCCTGAACCTGCTTTATCAGGATACAGTGCGCAAGATGGGCATAGACCCTTCAAGGATTAAACCTACAAAGACAACCTTCAAAGGCGTCATACCAGGTGTCGAGGCCAGTTGTACAGGCTCAGTTACACTGGAAGTGGTCTTCGGATCCCCGGATAATTTCCGAAGCGAGGAGTTAATCTTCGACATAGTCCCATTCCGCAGTGGCTATCACGCTCTGCTCGGACGAACCGCGTTCGCAAAATTCAACGCGGTGCCGCATTATGCATACCTTAAGCTCAAGATGCCAGGCCCTCGTGGAGTCATCACGGTCAATGGAAACACGGAACGCTCCCTCCGAACGGAGGAACATACAGCGGCTCTCGCGGCAGAAGTACAGAGCAGCCTTTTAAGGCAATTTTCGAGTCCGGCCGTTAAACGACCGGACACGGCCAAACGCGCCCGGAGCAACATCAACCAAGACCACCTGGCACGTTCCGAGCACGCGTAGCAATGCGGCCTCAACCCCAGCCCTCGCACAATTGTAAGACAAACTCTCCGCGTACATAATTACGCCCTGGAGATACCATGGGCATAGGGGGAGAGGCACAACCACAACAGACCCAGAGTGCGGTTCGACCACACCAGGGGCTCCCAAGTGTGTCGCTCTTTTTATCTTTTATTTCTCTCTTTTTTATACAGAACTCTGTCCGGCGGCGAACCTGCCGAACTCATGATGCAACAGCCAGGGAGGGACAAAGGCTGCGACGAACACTCAGGTGGTCTCCATTACGAGCATTAAATTTGTTAAATACACCATTCCGCGGCCTACCCCTGGAGGGAGACGCCTTTAATTCGTCCAATCCCTTGCTTTCCGCACTATTTGTATCATTCCGCACTCATAGCAAATCTTCTCGAATAAAATGCAGCACTTTTTGCCCATAATTGCATTACCTTATATATATATGTTCATTTACGACATGTTGCATCCGTACATTTTGGTACGGCCAAATACACCAGGGGCTTATGTTCCCCGCATTATGGTGTGATAAAGTCCGAACACTTTCACAAGTGCGGCACCCCGAACTTATAGCATTATATGAATCGGCTCCGAATCATGTCTTGGGTCAATAGTTGGGTTTGCCCGGCTCCCATGTTTGGCACCTTACGTTCCGTTCTATCGGCTAAGGTAGCACTGGGAGAACCACTGCGATTGCGCCCCGGTTGAGCCGGGTTAACGCCTCAGTGGAGAAAGCTAAAACTGACTGTCATGATAAGGCGAGAGACTGGTCGCTGTTCGAGAGGTCTTTTCGGGTCCTTAAAGACCTACGCCGCTTCGAGCGAAGTACCGGATAATGTCCGACGAAGGCGTGGATAGCGCCCCGAATTCGGTCTTCCGAATACTAGGGGCTTCGCCGAAATTTAAAATTATAGAATTCTATGGCTAAGTGAGAGTGTTCAAGCACTATAAGTCCGGTTGCCTTGTTCGTTGTGTTGAGCGCCTCCCTAGATGGACCCAAAAATGGGAACAAGAGTGCTCAAGTTTATCCCGAACACCCCAGCACTCGTGGCATGGGGGCTGAAGCCGACGACTTGCCATCTCTCAGATTTAATAAACGGCCGCACAGAAGGTAATATTTTAAATTAACAAGCGTTGCTTAGCGCATATGAACAAAGTTTTCAGCGCACAGGATAACACATTGCGAATTTACTCAATAATTACATCCCTGGGGCACTCATCCGCAATCTTGCGGGCACCCTTCAGGACAGTCTTATAGTACATCTCGGGCGTACGATATTCCTTGCCCGCTGGTGGCGCGTCAGTGATTAGCTTCTCCGCATCCAGCTTGCCCCAATGCACCTTTGCGCGGGCAAGGGCCCGACGAGCACCTTCAATACAGGCGGAGCGCTTGATAACCTCCACCCAGGGGCACGCATCCACCAACCGTCGCACGAGGCCGAAGTAGCTCCCAGGCATGGCCTCTCCAGGCCACAGCCGGACTATGAGGCCCTTCATGGCCTGCTCGGCCACCTTGTGGAGCTCGACCAGCTGCTTCAGCTGGTCGCTAGGGGGCACCGGATGGCCGGCCTCAGCATACTGAGACCAGAAGACCTTCTCCGTTGAGCTCCCCTCCTCGGCTCGGTAGAATGCGGCGGCATCAGACACGCTGCGAGGCAGATCTGCAAACGCCCCTGGAGAGCTCCGAATTCGGGTAAGTAACACGTAATTTACATTCACATGCTTGCTTTGCATGAAAAATGCCTTACCCGCCGCTATCTTCCTCACCAACTCAATCTCCTGAAGGGACTTATGGGCATCGGCCTTGGCAGTTTTGGCACTTTCGAGAGCCGAGGCAAGCTCGGACTCTCGAGTCTTTGAGTCACGCTCCAAACTCTCATGCTTTTCCATGAGAGCCTGGAGCTCTTGCCGAACCACCGCCACCCGCGCCTCCTGCTTTTCTCGCTCTGCCCGTTCCGCGGCCGCATTGCGTTCGGCCGCGGACACGGCCTCCTTCAGGGTCGCCACCTCGTTCGTGGCCCCTGCAGTACCCATGTTATCCTTGTTATTTTTTGTTGCAACCTAAATCCTTTTCTGTAAGGTACAAGTTCAAAGTGGTGTTACTCACCTTCTTTGTCCTGGAGCTGCTTCTTGGCGCGGCCGAGCTCTTGCTCGGACCGCTCGAGCTCCTGCTTCAAAGCACCGACCTCCGCAGTCAGTGCGGCAGAGGTCAGCAGCGCAGCCTGCAACCCATATTGACATAATTTTTTAGCAACCCTGCGTATATCTTCTTTTTTTCAGATCCTCAGTCCGGCTTTTCTTTCCGAACACCGAACCGAGCATCAGGGGCTACTGTCTATGCGGTATTACATTGCATATTTTTAACTTCTTACCTCAAAGCCTGATAGAAGGCTACTGCAGGCTTCGGTCAGCCCGCTCTTGGCAAGCTGTACCTTCTGAATCACCGCACTCATAATAGTGCGGTGTTCTTCCTCGATGGAAGCGCTCTGCAGCGCCTCCAACAAATTGTCCGGCGCCTCCGGTTGGACGGAAGCTGCCGGCGTCACGGTCTTGCCCTTCGTGCGAAGGGGCCGCCGGCCGGACTCCGGAACCACTGCGGGTTCTGATGTGGAGTCCGGCGCAAAGTCCGGGAGGCTGCCTTGTGGCGCCTCCGGAGTCTCCCCCTGATGGGTCCCTTCTTGGGATCCCACCTCGGCGTCCTCGGTGTCGCGAGGGGTGGAGGCGGTCGGGATGGAGTCTACATCCGACGGAGCCAACGACCCGCTCGATGAAGCGGGGAGATCATCATTGGCCGGACTACAGGCAGCATGCGGCATCAGAATGACACTATGTGACGCAGAAAAAGAAATTATAAGTCATTCAGGAATCTGGATACTTACGATCTCGCCGGAGGCCTGGCCCTTGAAGGCCATTCTTCCTCGCCAACGTTGATGTTGGCGGAGCTGTCTGGGGGAATAGTCCTTTCCCTCTTGGACCCTTCGGCCTCCCCTGTTGGGGAAGCCTTCCTCTTCCTCTCTCCCTCCTCTGGGAGAGAGTCCTCTTTCTCCTCCTCATTTTCAGGGAAGGAGTCCGCCCCGGAGTCGTCGGACACCTGAAAAACGGGAACTCTTTCGAGCACCCGTGGCCTCCTTCTTGGCCTTCTTCTCCGGCACCACGTGCGGTGCCGGAACCAGCAGCCTCGCTAGATGGGCGTCTACTGGGTTTTCTGGCATGGGAGCCGGGCAGATAATCTGCTCCGCCTTCCTCATCCAGTCCTGTCAAAGGAAAAGGGGAAATTAAAACCCGCATAGAGTCAAACTATGAAAAGCAAGTGTCCCGTAAAGGGGTAGAATCACTTACCTCGTCGGCTTGGCGCTGCGAGCGAAATCCGCGATCTTCAGTTGCGGATGCAGGGGCTTCGGCGCCCTTAAACAGCACCCTCCAAGCGCCTTCGTACGTCGTGTCGAATAGCCCACTCAGCGCCTGGTGCTGTTCCGGATTGAACTCCCACAGATTGAATGCCCGCTCCTGGCATGGGAGAATCCGGCGGACGAGCATGACTTGGACCATGTTAACCAGCCTGAGCTTCTTCACCAGCTTCTGGATACAGGCTTGGAGTCCCGTCAGCTCCTCCGAACTACCCCACAGCAAGCCCTTCTCTTTCCAGGAGGTGAGCTGCGTGGGGATACCAGATCTGAACTCGGGGGCCGCCGCCCACGTAGGGTCACGCGGCTCGGTGATATAGAACCACCCCGATTGCCACCCCTTGACGGATTCCACGAAGGCCCCTTCGAACCAAAGGACATTGGGCATCTTGCCCAACATGGCGCCTCCGCACTCCGCTTGAGTGCCCTTCACTACCTTCGGCTTGACATTGAAGGTCTTGAGCCACAAGCCGAAGTGGGGCTGGATGCAGAGGAAGGCCTCGCACACGACGATAAACGCCGAGATGTTGAGGATGAAGTTCGGCGCCAGATCATGGAAATCCAGGCCGTAGTAGAACATGAGCCCCGGACAAAGGGGTGAAGTGGAAAGCCCAGTCCGCGGAGGAAGTGGGGAAGAAAAACGACCCTCTCATGGGGCCTGGGGGTGGGGATGAGCTGCCCCTCGTCGGGCAGCCGGTGCGCGATGTCGCCGGACAGGTAGCCGGCGCTGCGCAGTCTTTCGATGTGCTCCTCCGTAACGGAGGAGGTCATCCACTTGCCTCCCGCTCCAGACATGACTGGGGAAGGTTGAGACGAGATGTGCGGGCTTGGGCGCTGGAGCTCGAGTGCGCGGAGATGGATAAGCAAAGGAGGAAGAAGGCGTAGGTGAAAAGGTGAATCCTTATCCCTTATATGGGCGGGCGAAGTCTACGCGTCCCCCACCGGCCTGGTAAAACTCGCTTATCCCCCAAGCGTCACCATCAATGGCGCGGTTGGGTTACCCACGTCCGTATTGATGAGAATCCCGGATTAAGGGGGAACACGATCTCTGCTTCGACAAGACGTGCCAAGGAAACCGCTTCGCTAAATGCGCTGAGGTGGTAGAGTAAAAAACGATTCAAGTAATGGCTTGGTAGTGGCGTGACGTCATGCCGCAAAAAACGTCAGCAGATTGAACTTGTGTATATATTATTCTCTCTACGGTGGAATGTGGAATTTATTTTGCAGAGCCGGACACTATCCTGGTGTTCACAATCTTCTATCATTCGGAGGAGGAACCCGCCTTGCAATGCCAAGCAATATACGCGCCGGACTTATCGTCATTGAAGCCTGGTTCAGGGGCTACTGAGGGAGTCCTGGATTAGGGGGTGTCCGGATAGCCGGACTACCATCATCAGCCGAACTATCATCGGCCGGACTATCATCATCATCGACCGGACTCCAAGACTATGAAGATACAAGATTGAAGACTTCGTCCCGTGTCCGGATGGGACTTTCCTTGGCGTGGAAGGCAAGCTTGGCGATACGGATACGTAGATCTCCTACTATTTTAACCGACTCTATGTAACCCTAGCCCTCTCCGGTGTCTATATAAACCGGATGGCTCTAGTCCGTAGGACCCAACAACAACAACAACCATTACAATCATACCATAGGCTAGCTTCTAGGGTTTAGCCTCCTTGATCTCATGGTAGATCCACTCTTGTAAACATCCACAATATCAATATCAATCAAGCAGGACGTAGGGTTTTACCTCCATCAAGAGGGCACGAACCTGGGTAAAACATCGTGTCCCTTGTCTCCTGTTACCATACGCCTAGAAGCACAGTTCGGGACCCCCTACCCGAGATCCGCCAGTTTTGACACCGACACCACCCTTTATACCATAGTCCATAAAAGCTTTACCCAAAACTTGAAAACTTCACAACACAAAACTCAACAGGAAATCTTATAAGCTCCGTTAGTGAAAGAAAACAAAACCACCACATAAGGTACTGTAATGAACTCATTATTTATTTATTTTGGTGTTAAACCTACTGTATTCCAATTTCTCTTTGGTTTATAAACTATTTTACTAGCCATAGATGCATCAAAATAAGCAAACAACACACGAAAAACAGAATCTGTCAAAAACAGAACAGTCTGTAGAAATCTGTAACTAACGCAAACTTCTGGAACTCTAAAAATCCTACCAAAATAGGAAGTACTGGAAAACTTGTTTATTGATCAGCATAAAAAAGAATCAATGCAAAAGCTCGTTTCTGTGATTTATTGAATTTCTTCTCGTGAGCACAAAGTTTCTGTTTTTCAGCAGAATTAAATCAACTATCATCATAGTTTATCCTATAGGTTCTACTTGGCACAAACACTAAATAAAACATGAAAACACATCTAAACCGAAAGGAGATGCAAAATTTTCTGGATAACATCAAAGAAAAATATTGGGTTGCCTCCCAACAAGCACTATCGTTTAACGCCCCTAGCTAGGCATTGATAATTTTAATGATGCGCACATGAAAGACAAGAATTGAAGCACAAAGAGAGCATCATGAAACATGTGACAAACACATCTAAGTCTAACATACTTCCTATGCATAGGCATATTATAATCAAACAAATTTTCAAGGCAAGAAAAAACTAGCATATGCAAGGAAGAAGAAAGAGAAGATAGCAATCTCAACATGACGAGAGGTAATTTAATAAGATAAAAATTTCTACGACCATATTTTCCTCTCTCATAATAATTACATGTAGGATCATAGGCTAATTCAACAAAATAGCTATCACAAAACATATTCTCAACATGATCCACAAGCATGCAAAGTTGACACTCTTCCAAGATAGTGGGATTAACATTAACTAAAGTCATGACCTTTCCGAACCCTCTTTTATCAAAAATATCATAAGATTGAACATACTCCAAATATGTGGGATCTAAAGTTGACACTCTTCCAAACCCACTTTCAATATTATTGCAAACACTATTATCAATCTCATATCCATCATGGGGCTTAAATAAATTTTCAAGGTTATAAGAAGAATCACCCCAATCATGATCATTGAAACAAGTAGTAGACATAGCAAAACTAGCATCCCCAAGCTTAGGGTTTTGCATATTATTAGCACAATTGACATCTAGAGAATTTATAGTAAAATCGTTGCAATCATGCTTTTTATTCAAGGAGTTATCATGAATCTCTTCATAAATTTCTTCATCATAATTTTCAGAATCACAAATTTCAAGCAAAGCTTTATAAAGATAATCTAGTGCACAAAACTCACTAGCAATTGGTTCATCATAATTGGATCTCTTAAAAAGATTAGCAAGCGGATGAGGATCCATAGATCTTAGGTTCTCTGTTTAGAAATAAATAAGCATCTATTCCAACCAAACGAGCAAACGAAAGGGCAAGCAAAAGAGAGAGGAAGAAGAAGGCAAGCGGAAAAGAGAGAGATTGGGAAAGAGAGGGCGAATAAAATGGCAAGGGTGAAGTGGGGGAGAGGAAAATGAGAGGCAAATGTCAAATAATGTAAATGCGAGGGAGATGAGTTTGTGATGAGTACTTGGTATGTCTTGACTTGAGCGAAGACCTCCCCGGCAATGGCGCCAAAAATCCTTCTTGCTACGTCTTGAGCTTGCGTTGGTTTTCCTCGAAGAGGAGAGGGTGATGCAGCAATAGTAGCGTAAGTATTTCCCTCAGTTTTTGTGAACCAAGGTATCAATCCAGTAGGAGGCTCCTCAACAAGTCCCACGAACCTACACAAACAAACAAAGAACTCGCAACCAACGCAATAAAGGGGTTGTCAATCCCTTCACGGCCACTTGCGAAAGTGAGATATGATAGAGATAGTATGATAAGATAAATATATTTTTGGTATTTTATAATATAGATGCAGAAAATAAAGATGCAAATAAAAGTAGATTGGAAGCAAATATGATAAGAGATAGACCCGGGGGCCATAGGTTTCACTAGAGGCTTCTCTCAAGAGCATAAGTATTGCGGTGGGCGAACAAATTACTGTCGAGCAATTGATAGAAAAGCGAATAATTATGAGATTATCTAGGCATGATCATGTATATAGGCATCACGTCCATAACAAGTAGACCGACTCCTGCCTGCATCTACTACTATTACTCCACACATCGACCGACTCCTGCCTGCATCTAGAATATTAAGTTCATAAGAACAGAGTAACTCATTAGGCAAGATGACATGATGTAGATGGATAAACTCAAGCAATATGATATAAACCCCATCTTGTTATCCTCGATGGCAACAATACAATACGTGCCTTGCAACCCTTTCTGTCACTGGGTAAGGACACCGCAAGATTGAACCCAAAGCTAAGCACTTCTCCCATGGCAAGAAAGATCAATCTAGTAGCCCAATCCAAACTGATAATTCGAAGAGACTTGCAAAGATAACTCAATCATACATAAAAGAATTTAGAGAAGATTCAAATATTATTCATAGATAAACTTGATCATAAACCCACAATTCATTGAATCTCGACAAACACACCGCAAAAAGAGATTACATCGAATAGATCTCCACAAGAGAGGGGGAGAACATTGTATTGAGATCCAAAAAGAGAGAAGAAGCCATCTAGCTAATAACTACGGACCCGTAGGTCTGTGGTAAACTACTCACAACTCATCGGAGGGGAAAGGATCACTACAAAAAAAAGACACATCCGTGACATTTTGGGCCGAACGAATTTTTTCCTGTCATACATATGACACTTCTATGACGATAATTGTGACAAAACCCGGTATCTTCATAGATGTGGTGGGCTCCTACTTCTATGACAAAAAATCATGATAGAAAATGGGCTTTTCGTCCTGGGCGGGCCGGAGACGCAGCTGCATGAAATTCTTTGGGCCGTCCATGACGGAAAAAACCATGGTAGAAGCGAGGGCGAGGAAAATTTCGGGGAGTTCCCGGTTACGGTGGGTGGTCGAGGGCCGAGCGATGTGCGTTTCTCTCGTACACGTACGCGCGTGTGTGCGAGGCATTGGCTCTAACTGAACCTGAGCGAGGCGTTGGGCTCTAACTGAACCCAAGCGATTGCACTACAGGCTACGCGTTACTGAACCCGAGCGATCGATTCCTTCGCTACTGCTGCTAACTGAAGCCGATCGATGCTGCCTCTCTTGATGAACAATGAGCGTTGCGGGCAGGGGGGGGGGGTTGGATGAATAGTGAGCGATGGGAGTGGATGAACAGGACCCGTGGCATTGCCTCTGGATGAACGGGACCCCGATCGATCGAGCCGGTTGGGGTTGGATGAACAGGACCCCGTGAACAGTAGACGGTGGAGGGGTGGATGAACAGTAGCCCGTGGAGGGGTGATTGAACAGGAGCCCGTGGAGAGGGGTGGTTGAACAGTAGCCGGTGGAGTAGCGCGCCGTGGAGGCTGGATGAACAGGAGCCCGTGGATGAACAGTCGCAGGTGGAGGCTGGAGGAGGTCGACGGTGGATGAACAGTAGCCCGTGGAGGCTGAAGGAGGTCGACGGTGGAGATGAACAGTATCCCGTGGAGTTCCGTTTTGCGGTACGCCACACCCCTCCCGATGAACAGGACCCCCGTTTCGACCGTAGCGCTCCAACACAAGTCCGTTTCGTCCGTTTTGCGGTATGCCACACCCCTCTCGATCAACAGGACCACCGTTTCGACCGTAGGAGGTTCGTTTCCTCCGTTTTGTGGTACGCCACACCCCTCCCGATCAACAGGACCCCCATTTTGACCGTAGGAGGTCCGTTTCCTCCGTTTTGCGGTACGCCACACCCCTCCCGATGAACAGGATCCCGTTTCGAACGTGGCCGGTCGAACACAAGGCCGTTTCCTTCGTTCTGCAGTATGCCAGGCCTTGTTTCCATCGCCTGTTCCGTCTGAGCCCTCCCGATGAACACGACGACACATTCCGTTCTGACCCAGCCGGTTGGCTCCCCATGAACACGACGATGACGCTGTTTCTCCGTTCCGACCCAGCCATGTACACGAGCCCTGGCCATACGTATATATGCGCGAGTAGGCGTTCGAGACCCCGCCCGTATGTACACATACGTGGCCGTATTTTCTTTCTTGCACACTGGCCGTTGTATGTACGTCTACATGCTACATGCACGCTTCTACTATGACACGAGCGCGCCTCTACTACGACACATGCGCGCCTCTACATCCACCAGTATGTACATACACGTTCGTGACCAGAATGACAATGCTACGTACACTTCGACCAGGTGGGTCCCGACTGTCAGGCACTTCCTTGTGTGCGAAGATGTAGCTGGTGGGTCCCAGGAGTCAGGGGGCGAATCGTTTTTTTTGCTCGGACGCACTTCCTTGCGTGCGAAGATGTAGCTCGTGGGTCCCAGCAGTCAGGGGAAACGTTTTTTTCACGAAATATGGTGGCCCGTCCGGTGGGTCCCTGCTGTCAGGTGGAGGAATAATTATTTTCCGCGTAATAAGGAGGCACTTCCTTGCTGCGGCCGTGGACCCAGCTGTCAGCCTCTCCACGTACAGTTCACGTCCGATGGAAGTCGTTCCTTGACCACGTTAACCACGCCGCGCCGAGAGCACTAGGGCGGTGGACGACGGTGAGGCCTAGGAAGGGGACGATGTGGAGCCGGGGAAGATGCGGCAGTGGAAGCCCACACGGAGAGGAGTACGAGGGTTCACTCATTCGGTTGCGGTGTGAGGCTGCCGTCGCCGTAGGGCCTGGCCAGCGGTGGGAATAGTAGGGGCGGTGAGGCCTTCGCGGCAGCACATCTGGCCATGGGAGACAAGAGCATGCGGCACTACTAGCGCTGCTTTGGGTGGCTGGAGCAAGAAGATCAGAGGTTGAAGAAGCACTACGGTCGTTGGATGGACATCGTACGGTCACTGGAGCTAGAATCATTTATATTGACTAAGTTGACAAAGCCCTCCGTCCCCGTCAACTTAGTAGGCCCACAAGTCAACCTCCCACCAAGGTGGGTCCCAGCTAGCAGGGGGTATTCATTTTTTGTGCGCAATAAGGAGGCACTTCTGGTGGGTCCAAGCTGACAGTAGGGGGAACCTTTTTTTTGCGAAATACGGTGGCCCGTCGGGTGGGTCCCAGCAGTCAGGGGCAAACGTTTTTTTCGTGAAATATTGGTGGCCCGTCCGGTGGGTCCCTGCTGTCAGGTGGAGGAATAATTATTTTCCGCGTAATAAGGAGGCACTTCCTGGCGGCTGCCGTGGACCCAGCTGTCAGCCTCTCCACGTACAGTATTATTCCGATGGAATTTGGTCGTTGACCACATTGACCACGCCGCGCCGAGAGCACCACGGAGGTGGACGACGGCGAGGCCTAGGAAGGGGACGACGCAGAGCCGGAGAAGACGCGGCAGTGGATGCCCACGCGGAGAGGAGTACGAGGGTTCACTGGTTCGGCTGCGCTGCCGTCGCCGTAGAATAATAGGGGGTGTGGGTGAGTGGAGTGGAGGGATGGCCTAGCCAGCGGTGGGAGTAGTATGGGGGCGGTGAGGCCTCCGCGGCAGCACAGCCGGCTATGGAAGGCAGGAGCAGGCGGCATGGCCGGTGCTGCTTTGGGCGGCTAGAGCAAGAAGACCAGAGGTTGAAGAAGCACTACGGCCATTGGATGGACATCGTACGGTCAGTCGAGCTAGAATCGTGCATATTGACTAAGTTGACAAAGCCCTTCGTCCCCGTCAACTTAGTAGGCCCACTATACTGGGTCCCAGCTAGCAGGGGGAGTATTCATTTTTTTGTGCGTAATAAGGAGGCACTTCCTTGCGTGCAAAGATATAGCTTGTGGGTCCGAGCTGTCAGCGGTGGTAACGTTTTTTTCGCGAAATACAGAGGCCCTTTCGGTGGGTCCCAGATGTCAGGTGGAGGAATTTCCTTGCATGCGGCTGTGGACCCAGCTGTCGGCCTCTCCACGTACAGTCCACCTCAGATGCATGTCGGTCGTTGACCATGTTGACCAGGCCGCGCCGAGAGCACCAGGGCGGTGGACGACGGCGAGGCCTAGGAAGGGAACGACACAGAGGCAGGGAAGACTCGACAGTTGTTTCCCACGTGGAGGGGAGTACGACCACTACAAAAAAATACACTTCCGTGATGATACGTGTTTGTCACAGTAGGTCGTGTTTTTTGTCATGCATGTACATCCATGACAAATTTATGATAGAATCAAGATAGTCATACCTGTGCTATTGTAGAAGCGTTCCATGACATTACCAAAATTATCATCACGGAAGTGTCCACTTCCATGATGATAAATCGCGCGTCACAGAAGTGCTTTCGTCAAGGGTGACCGACATGTGGCATCCACCGTAACGGAACGCTGTTAAGCTATCGGGTCGGGTTTTGGATCCGATAACCCGTTAACAGCCCCAACCAATGGGAAATTTCCACATGTAAAATTCTGATTGGCCGAAGGGAACACCTGTCAGCTCGTCAGTGGGCCAGATGTCGCCCGTCCATTGGAGGAGACATGCCTATGGTACGTTGACACGTGGCTGGGCCCAACAGAGGCCCATATAGGTTAAAAAGGCCGGCCCAGTCAAAGGCCCGTAGAACTTAATCAGGTACTAGTGGGCCAGCCCAATAACGGCCTGCTTAATAAAGGCCCATTTACAGCCCGAAACCAGATCTGGCCCGTTAATTGTTCGCCCAATATTTGGGCCCATTTACGGCCCGAAGCCAGATCTGGCCCGTTAATTGTTCGCCCAATATTTGGGCCCATTTGCGGCCCGAAGCCAGATCTGGCCCGTTAATTGTTCGCCGAATATTCGGGCCCAACTACAGCCCAGTGACTTTCGGCCTGTTAGAGGCCTGATGTAGACATGGGCCCATTTCAGCCCGGTGTGACTTTCGGCCTGGGAATGGCCCGTGCTGCCCATGGGCCATATATGGTCCGACGGGACATCGGGCCCACTAACGGCCCGTGCTAAAGGTGGCAACAGTTAAGCCCAACGTGACTTTGGGCCTGTTAAAGGCCTGTCGCGTAATTCGGCCCGTTGATGCCTGTACTAAGCTTTCGGCCTCTTAAAGGCCCATGATATCAGTGGGCCAACTAAGGCCCGAGATATGTTTCGGCCTGGTAACGGCCCGTGAGCTAACTGGGCCCATAACGGCCCGGTCTACATTTCGGCCTGCTGAAGGCCCGTCGACGACTAGTGAAAATTGAGGCCCAACATGCATTTTGGCCTGCTAAAGGCCCGTGGTTTCATCTCGGCCGTAACAGGCCAGTACAATATTCAGCCTGTTAATGGCCCAACGCTACCTGGGCCGAACTAAGCGCTGGGTCGACAAAAGGCCCAACTAAAATATAGGCCGGTGTAAGTTTGGGCCTGGCGCAATGTGTGAAGGCCCCAATCATTCGGGCCCAAGAAAGACGCAGGCCGGCCCAATTGTGGCCCGCTAAAAACCTGGCCCGTTATCGAATGTTTCGGCCCGGTCGACTACATCTGATTTTTTTTCAGATAGCGAATGATGGCAGTAACTAGTAGGAATTAAGAACAAACCTACTCTACACAATAAAGAAATTACGGCATAGTAACTAAGAATAAACCTACACTATACAATAAAGGATTTAAGGTATATTACATCCACTGGGCATCGAAGTTCGCCACCAGTGATCATAAAGCGCAACGAAGAAGCAGATTACAAAAACTGGGCACCATTGCAGCGTAACAAAATAATACTGAACCGAGACCACTTCCAAGACAGTTCAAGAAAGGTTAGCCTTGCGGGGGAACTGCTGCGCAAGCTGCTGAGCAAGGCTGTGAGACCGGCCTAGCATGTCGGTCATAGCTTCCAGGTGTAGCTGTTTAGCGATGAGGTTCTCATTGGTGTTCTCCGCAATCTTTCTTAGAGATAGGACTTCAAGTCGAAGTTGAGTTGCAGAATGCCTTTCTGCTAGAACTTGGGACTGAAGAAGTCGAACTGATTCAGACAACGAATTCTGTGAGCTTGTCTGACTGTTAGTCTCAAGTAACTTGAACACTGCATCAAGACAAGACTTTGGGGTTGTCTCGCTATCTTCAAGATGTTTTGCCTTCTTTGCTGCAATATATGTTGGGTTTGTCTCACAGCCTTCAGCAGACTTGTGCATGCCATCAGGCATATCACCCTGAAACAAAGCAGAGAGATGACAGGTTTTGCACGTGTATAAACAAAGATGATAACTGTTCTGTCAATTCTATCCAATTTCAAATTAGAAAATAAAGAGTAAGTTCAAAATATCAATAGCATAATTTGGCATTGTTCATAATGCGGGGAGCTTCACCACACTACTGGATTACCATGTCAACATAACAAGCATAGATGAAGGGCAAAGAAAATCATTGTATCTATTTTGGATAATGTGCATGGCATGTTGTTCATATCATCAGCCACATCAGTAAGATAAAACAGGAGATGACAAGGTGCAAACGTGGGCTGCTTCACCACACACTGGATTATAGATCCACAAAACCAAGCATACATATAGGGAGTATTAAGTAATGTGCATGGTATGAATAAGAAATTTGGTTTTACAAGTAAAACTTAGAACTTACGGTTCTTACGAACATGCATTTTGGTAGAAACAGCAAACTAAACAGCAGTAAACGATAGGGAGTATGAGCAAATTAAACAGCAGTTGAGGATAAAGGCTTTAGAAGGACTGACTTACATTAACAGTTAACACCGGCTTTATAATGCCCTTCTCCATGTCAAGGGAAGGATAACTCAAGAATTTCAGCACAGAATCTTCTTCATAAGCATTGCCTGTACTCTACATTTTGTAGAGAGTAATTATAGATATGATAATACTGGAAGGGATAGAGGATAATGAAGATAAGATGCAGATTGATGCTACATAATCAACTACCAATCCCTGGAAGTACAAGCGTTACAGGACAAAATGTACTGACAAGAGCAATGGGCTACACTTCTGCACTGGCATTGTCTGTGTATTCTACTTGTTGGTAAGATTAAATATAGATCTGATCTTTTTTAGTAAATGGTGGGCGAGGGAGATAAGATGCAGAATGCTACAAAATGAACCAATCCCTCTTCCCATAATACAAGAGTGTTTTGAACACTGGTGTACTGTACAAAACGTTCTTATATTATGGGACGGAGGGAGTAGCTGTTAATGTAAGTACAGTGATAGACCACGTTCAGTCCTTACAAGAGGACTGCAGAGCTAAACCTCTTCAAAAGCATTGGGTTGATTCTAAATTTGTGTAAGAGTCCATACGGATCTTATAATGTCCACCAAATGGGCGATTACGAGGCTAACATGTGCAGTGATGCTACATAATCAAACAGCTATGAAAGTAAGTATGGTCATACAGGGCAAGAGGTACTCACGAGAGCAATGCAGTGTGCAGTATAGTTGCGAGATTCTGTGGTCCCTTGAGAACGAATGTTCTTCTGCTAACAGTTTTCGTACAAGTGAGACATTAAGGCAAATGCAGAAATGTAGTTCAAATTGTGATGTGATATCATAGACAGTACCTTACGCTGCAGCCGAGACCAATGTGTAACAAGATTATTCCAGTCACCGTCGGATAAATGTAGCACCGGAGACTTTACAGAAATTTCGTTCAGAGGCTTGCCATCGAAGTGCGCTTGCCTCAGGTAGGAACGATACTTCATCAACGAGTGCTTGAAAAGCGCAACCAACTCTTGCTCGTCATCACAATCCAGTTTGCTCCTCGCCTATTTAAAAGAATGAAATCTTGTGTCTTCTGTCAGCAGAAACATATGCAGTAATGACCATGAATAACATTAGTACATTACTTACGCGTAAGTTGCGGAGGAAGACTGGAAATTGTTCTGTGTCTGCGGTATAATCTTTCCATGAAGGAAAGATGCGCACAAAGTTCCTGACAACAACATAAGCTTCGTCTTCTAAACTGGGAAGAAATGGAACAGGGGTCCTATTTGCTGCAATTGGGGCTCTCTCTGGTTCGAAAAGGGATTTGGCAACTGGATTTGGTGTACTCTTTGCTGGAATGGGGGTTTTGCGTCGTACAGCTGGTGCTATGTCAACTGGCATAATCATACTGTTTGCTGCAGTTGGGGTCTGCTGAGTTGGGGCATCAGAAATGACCAGTGTAGTAGGGCTAGAGTCTGCTAGAGTTGGGGTATTTTGTGGGTCAGGTGATATTGCAACTACACCTAATGGGCTATTTGATTTATCAGGTGCCACTACCTTTTCCAAATACTTTGCTTGTGCTCCTCCACGATCAGCAATCGCCCTCTTCCTTTTGAACGTCTGATACACAAGAACAACATTTGAATGGATAAATATGGTATGATGACAGATGGAATATGTACTGAAAATGGATAGGCAGGGCGTATTCACATACACGATGTGTAAACTAAGCTAATGGCAGTTCAACAAAGTAGAAGCAATGCAAAGCATCAGTTGCAAGATATGTGCGAGCAATGTAACCTTGGAAAGTTAGAGCAAGTACCTTGATGGGTGAATAAGATAGGGCATCTTCCTCTGACTCCTCCACTAGGGAGCTACATTGACTTAGGTCTCCCTCTAGCTCAGAATCACTGTTAGGATCATATTCTGAGCATGAATCTGTAGGTGGAGAGCGTTTGCATTGCATTGCATCCAGACTTGATTTCAGTCCCTTAATGCCAAGTTTGACAGCCATGGCATTGTTCTGCTTTATTCTTTTCATGCGCGCAAGCTCATAATCATTATGATGCTGTTCAGAATCTGAGATTCATGAAAACATAAAAAGTAGTCAGATTATCTATGGAATGCATTGCGGATTCAACTCGGAGAGTGTCTCCCTATAAACCCCTGCATATGCAAAGTTCACCTCCCCAACCGTGCTGACCAGACCACACACAGAAATACAAACCCCTTATGTCTCTATAACAGGCAGGCACACATTTCAAAACTGAAGTAGGAACATTAGAATCATATGAAATTCGTATTTGAACAAATAAACTAAGCAATTATGAGTGGCGTAATGTTTAGCTTCAAGGGTGGAGTGTTGGTAGTGCGACACAAAGCAAGTAGGCAGATTGTATTCCATGTAAAAGATCGAAACCTATGTAAAAGCTGGAAATGACACTTTCTTTCTATACAATGCAGTGTTCGTTACCCACACATGATGGAAGAGATCACATAGAGAAATACTATTCACTCAGGTCTACGGTTCCAGTATTTAGAAACAGGGTGGTCCACCCTAAAAGAATATTGACAACAAATATGACAAGGCAAGCATAGATGTAGTGAATCAATCATTTACTTGTGAGCTTATTAGGACAAGTATGCAGAATTGTAACTGCAGTAAGAGACCGTCCAAAATCTGAATGAAGAAGTTTGTCTAGCACTTATTGTTTGCAACTAATCGACGTGAATAATTGGATATTATATCGAATGAGTAAGAAAGACAAGTAAAATTGTCAACAAACCTGGCTTGCAGTAGTAATCTGGGTCAATGTCACTACGACCAACAATCCAAAATGACTAGTTTCTGTTCCGAGGGCCGGAATTTTGAAAACCCTGTGAACTTTAGAGGTACTAAAGATTACCGAAATACATCTGAACCATTAAGTGTAGGTAGCACTGAGCACACAACAAACCCTAATGACAGTCCTGCCTAATGAGTAATGAATCAATTAGAAAATGGGTGATGAGGAGTGGCTGCTGAGTGTTGAGGACGTATCTCAGGATAAATCGGGTTGGCTTGGTGGGTGCTGCACGCCTGAGCCCTGAACGGACTGGGAAGGTAGGCACGGCGGCGCGCCCGGGCAGCGGTGACGCTGTTGGGCGAGCGGCTCCTGGCCTCCTGTTAGTCCGGCGTCTCCTCCTAGAGTCATGCCGTCCGGGGACGGCAAGTCGCCGGCGAGGCAGGCGGCTGGGGGCGAGTAGAGATCGGAAGCGCGCAGCAGAACAGAGGGGAATCGGGGCCTGGGACGACCCAAAATCCCAGGGTGGGCCGGCCCACCGTGGGCACCCTGTAGAGATACACACCCGAGCGGCGAACATGCATTTTCGAAACTAATTTAGGAACATTTAGCTGACCAATTAAACAACTCTGTTTTAATAATATCAGATTCGTATTTGAACATCTAAGCTTGTTTAGCTTGATGCGTGGAGCAGTGTTATTATGACACGAAGCACGTATTCTGATCGTATAGTGATCATAAAAGGGGGAAACTCTAAGCATATTTTTTTAGCAAAAGAGGGTTTTCCCTCCGATTTCTATTAAAGAAACCACCACGGAACCAACATGATCAATTAAACCCTAAGCATGATCAATTAAACCGTATTATGGCTGTGCCATGGCAGATTTGAAGCTGCAAACCGGAGAAATGATATTTAGCATCCATTGTTTGCTTCGAACTAAGAACTAAATTCTAAGAGCTGAAAAGAAAGTAGAGTAACCAAGTTAAGATCTATTTTCTGGTTGAGATCAAAAAGTTGAGGAGATATGAAGTACCACCTCTCTTGCGGCGCCGTGTAGGCATCGGGGGTGCGATGGCTGTCGGTGGCGTTGAAGCAGATCTGCGACGGTAGACGGGTGCATCGGGGGATAAGTCCCGTTGCGGTGGAAGAGAAGGTCGTGTGAGCGGCCCCGGCAAAGAGGACGACGGCGCCGATGAAGCGAGAGGACGCGATGCAAGGCTATTGGTCCGTCGCCGTGGATGAGAAACGTCCATCTCTAGCAGTGGACGACGCGGTCTTGGTAGGCGCTCCGGCATGGTGGAGGACGGTGGCGATGGATGTGGTGGAGGACGGCGGCGATGGATGGGGTGGCGGACGGAGGCTGGTGTGGGGATGGGGTGTTCTAGCGCGGACGGTGTATGAATGGGAAAATGGAGGGAGAGGTACGGGGAACCATGTTTTTGGGACGCGCCTGTCTGAAATATGGGAAAGTTACGAACTTAGCCCCCGTTTAAAATTTGGACGTCTCGTCGGTTGGGGATAGGACGGTAATCTCGCATCTCGCCAATATTTGCCCAGAGCGATTTCGGGCGAGGAGAGGGTGGTTGGCGCCCATGGTTGGCGCCCACGGTGTATGAACGGGGCTGACAGGTAGGGCGGTTGTGTCACGTCTGAGTGAAGTTACAAACCTGCCCCTATTGAAAATATTTGCCTACATCGATTTCGGCCGAGTCGAGTTTGTTTTGCCGCCCACCGTGTATGAATGGGGAATGGAGGGAGAAACAGAGGTCTTTCGGACGAGCTTGAATCAAATGTGTTTTGCCGCCCATGTTTGACGCCCACCGTGTCGGAATGGGCTCAGAGGCGGTCGTGTCACGTCTAATTGAAGTTACTAACCTACCCCTATTTAGAGCAGTGGAAATCGGGCCGATGGATTGTCCGTGTAATGGGTAGACAGTAATTTCCATCTCCCAAACACTTGGCTTCGGGCAGCCGACGTGGGAGTGGACATTTTGCAGCTTCTTTCGAATTTTGGGACAATAAGCATCCACGTTTACCCTGGCAACTAAATTCGAATCCATTTTGTATTCCTATATGAATCTTTATAAATCGTTCTATGTGTTTTTATATATCTTCAAAAGGACGACAAAGATGTATTCCACTGTCATATATGAATATGGTTTACAAATGCCGATACTCAAATTCAGAAACTAGTATCCAGTTTAAGGTGAATTCGAATATTTGGAACACTTCATGTCCAACTCAAATGTCACACGCAGCATAATGTGTACTCCCATTTAGATATGTACACAAGCGATGTATCAAGATTCAAATACCGAGTCAATCAACCAAGAATGTACAGAACTAACAGACATATAAACACTTATAGAGTATATGGATCAATAATATCAACTAACATACATAAGCCAGGCCGCTGTACTTTTTTTGGCTACAACAACATCTTTTTTTAGCCAGCATCTTGGCCCTTTCCGATGCGTGCCACTTATGGTCCATCTATACTACTACTATTGCTGAATGCACATTCAGCCCGATTGGCATATTTGTAGGTCTGGCACAGCAATCCAAATGAAATGTCTCCGAGTCTTATCAATTAATACAGACTTGTGCTCAAATAAAATTACAAACCAAAAAACAAAAAAAATTATTACATGATCTCTAAAACAAATGGTTTGATTGATTACATGAACAGACAACACAAAGGTTATTCAACTATGGAAAGAACATTTCACCTATGATTTACCAAGTAGGAATTTAATTTCCTTTTTTCCTTCAGGACCTTAACAATCTGGTCAGTCTCAGCTTGCTTCGTTTTGAAATCCACCAAATATTTAATGGTTGTCTTGAGTACTGCTTGTGATTGTGCTGTTTGCTTCCTCAACATGTCAACTTCATCTCTAAGTGCAGAAGCAGAATCTCTTTCTACCACTAGTTTAGCCTCTAGAGCATCAGCAGTTGGCAATTCATAATGCACGATTGGGCCGGTGCCACTGCTGTGGGATGATGCAACGTCCATGGGGACCTCGCTCTTTGATCTTGGGCTAACCTGTTTTGCCATTAAAGTTCCGATTGGATTCAGAAAAGTTGAAGTTAGCAAAACATCTCAACTGGGAGTTATAACAGCAAACCAGTTAAACAAACAAGGAATTAAAGAGTTTCAATTGGATGCTGAAAAGTACTCCCTCCGTCCCATAATGTAAGACGTTTTTTAACACTATGCTAGTGTCAAAAAACGTCCTATATTATGGGACGGAGGGAGTAGTTATTAACATCATTGTAACCCGCTGTTGCAGCAGCAAAGCAGTTAAACAAACAAGTAGATATTTAAGTTAAGGCAAACAGGTAATTCTTAACAGTAAGTATCAAACACATAGATAGGCGCAGTCTACAATATGATTAACAGGCTGTGCCATTATGTAATCAGTAGCAAACTAAATTAAGCCAAGCAACGTAATTGAACAATTTTGCAATAAGTGGCTAACTAAAATTCCGAGAAGCAGGTAACTGAACTTACGCTAGTTCTTTGTACAGGCACACTGCAACTTCTTTTTCGCTTACAAGGTTGTACAAAGGAGTCCATGGCATCAATTGCTTGGATACGCAGTCCCAATACTTCTTTCTTCCCACACTGCATGGGTAAGTCGAATGGTTAATCTGGTAAGATGGTGCGTCCTTGATATGTTATATGAGGACGTGTAGTCAGACTAGTTGTAGCCAAACACATCACACTGGCTTTTACTGTATATTTCATGCGATTACTTTTGGCATATCGAGATCTAAGCAATCTACAATAGGATGAAAAGACTGGCATCCTTCACATTATTGGCGAACTCAGTTCATAGAAACAAGCAATTCAACCATTCTGTGGGTAAATCAAAAGCGCCACTGGAATATTTTTCACTATCCAATCATACACGCAAAAAGGGGCGACGCCACCATAGGGGCTGGTATGGGCGGCCGCCTCAGGTGGCTGGAAAGTGTGCACCTAGTTTGAGTCGTCCAGGTTGGCCCATGCTAGTTTTGTTCGTCCCAACGCACGAGCAGGCAATGTAAAAAATGAAGAAAAATGTTTCAATTTGGATGGGCCAATAACATAAGTGCAAGGCAGGCCCTATAGCAGGCTCGCGGCCCAAACGAGCGCCTCCCATATCGATCGACAGCAGGAAAAATCCCAATTCATTCGCTCCAGCCTCCAGTCTGGTTCGCTCCTAACCTAGCCGCCGCTGGACAGACCGACACAGCACTTCCTCGCGCCCTCGTTGGAGGGCGGTCGCCGGGCTTCAAGCGAACGGAAGGACAAGAAGATGAAGATCCAACCCTGGGTGTAGCCTGCGTGGGAGGCAGCGGCGGCAGCACGGGCATGGCATCGAGCTTGCGCAAACGGACAGTCGCAGCTTGCAAGAGTAGCATGCGCAACGAGCAGGTACATCACATCCCTGATTATATCTAATTCAACTCTTCAATTTCTGGCCAATAGTTAAACCTGACGGTGTTGTAAAACTGCTTGTATGTAGGGAATCTATGAGAAAATGAAACCAATTTCTACTTATTTTATAACTCCCCCAATCAATACTGAACTGACTGAATCTGATGTATCTAATCAAGTTTCCGGTGCAAACATACAAGCTCATGTTGTTCTTGAGCCTGAAGTGTCTAATGAACAGACTGCTAATGAAGGATTTGATGCAAACATTTTACATGCTCCTGGTGATGAACATATAGTGTCTAATGAGGGATCTAATGCAAGCATTTTGCAAGCTCATTGAAGGATTTAGTGTCTAATGATGATCTACTATGTTGAGAGAGACAGAGATTTGCAGGCATTGATGACAAGCAAATTATAGTGCATTTTCATAGCTTGAGGAAACGTCGAGGCCATCTACCAGAAAGTCCCCGTATCATGACAACATAGCATAAATACTTTTCTAATCTGTTGTTTGAAACTATTGGCATACTTGTGCAGGATAGATATATTGATATGCAGTTTGCGCACTGGTTATACGTGCAATTACACTTCGATATTTTCAGCCAGAGAACGAATAATTCAGGCAGGTACAGACCATGTTTGTAGTCCTTGTACACCATGTTGCATTTTGTGTTTTTTGGTGCTTGCATCATTTAGTGTTTATAATCTGAACTACTTTGGATCATTAGCTGGTTTTCAAAGTGCATGTAGCTTCACATTTCTCAAGTTATGTTGATTTCCGGAGTGCAAGTGCCTTCGTATTTTTTAAGTTAAATGTTCGCCCCTGGTAACTTGAATTCGTGGATCAGCCACTGCACACAAATCATACACGAATGCCAGTACGAATTAAATGAAATGCAGGGACTTACGCTAGCTCGTTGTACAGGCTCGCTGCAGCTCTGCTTGCGCTTGGGATGTTCCATGTACAAGTCCATGTTACCACTTGCTTGGATGTGCAGGCCTTGTGCTCCTTGCATCCCCCTCTGCATTTTTGACACGGCGAATGGTTGATCAAATAAGAGGAATCGACCTTGATGTTGTACCGGAGGACAGATACTTACAAGGTTATACGGGTGTGCAGGATGTGTACCAGATCCCGTAGCCCCGTCATGCTTCGCTAAAAAATGGATTTGCTTGTTTCAGATGATATCTCCAGAAGAAATAAGAGTTAAAGTCAGAGTTGCATAGGCGTGTAAGCTAAGAGAGCAGTGAAAGGATATCCAAACATCGTCGGAACAGTGCACAAGGGAGTGATGTGTGGATACCTAGTTCGGGCCGGCGTTTGGGCATGCTCGCCTAGCTAGAGTGCGGGTCACTTCAGAGCCGTTGAGGGTGATGCGCTGGCGTTGGCTGGCCGCGCACGGATGCAGATCTTGAGTGGCAGCGGAGCGCTACGATGCGGTGGACGAGACCGTTGGTGAAGCCCCAACGACCTCGGGGGGCGGAGGTGCGACGATGTGCTCGGTGAAGTAGCCCCGGTGAGCTGGGAGACGGCGTCGGTGAAGCGCACCTGATGCGGTGGAACTCGGTGTCTGTGAGGCACGTCGGTTGCGGCGGCCGACGTTGTCGGTGGACCACCCGGTGCGGCGGACGAGGGCGTAGATGAGGTAGCTCCGGTGCGGTGGTGAAGCGCGACCGTCGTCTTCGTCGTCGTCGTCCGGCACAGAGGTGGGGAACGGTGGGGAAAGAGACGAGACGAGGGGCGATTCGAGGGATGGCGGCGAATTAGGGATTTGAGCAATCTGGGCGCGGAAGGGGACGGTGGAGAAGAGAGATTTTGCAGGGCTGGAATTGGGGCCGCCAGATATTTCAATCCGAAACGTGGAAGCGCGAACTTATATTGTCGTCGTCCTTTTTTGGGGGGAGGGGGGTGGGTGGCTGGGTGCTACGCGTCCGTCCGACACACGCGACCACCCCGACAGGACTACGCTTCGGTGCCTTAAGGCACCTGCCTTTGTGTCCATGACATGTGGGCCCAACAGGTGGCTGGCCCACATGTCAGTCACCCAAGGGCTGTTGCCTTTAAGGCACCGAAGCAGCGTCCACCCCGACACGACCCTGGTCTGCCTGGTGCGCCTACATTTGAGAATGCAAACGAATCTTCTTTCATTTGCAAACGAATCTGTATGTATTACCATGCCCGTGTTTTCCTTGCAATAATTAGTCATTCGAAACGAGATACTCCATCCGTTCACTTTTGTAAGTCGTTTCAGACAACTTAAAATGAACTGTTTTGCACATTGTCTGAAATGTCTTCAAGGTCTTATAAAAGTGAACATAGGGAGTACTATAAATTAATTAATGAGGAGTTATTTGAAAAAAATCGAAACGGTACCCACGCTAACGTGGATTAGAGTGTGTCACATAATTAGTTATTTGAATTAGAGTGTGTGTCACGTAGTTAGTTATTTGAATTAGAGTGTGTGTCACGTAGCGATCTCCAATTCTAACGTGGATTTCGCATTTCACTGTATCCACGCTACTTTTTTAATACAAATTCATATGTATATGATGAACACCATGGTAGTGAGAAAACTTTTGGATGGATTCAAACATATGACCTACAAAATAGCACAACAAATTGAGCCAATGTCAACTTTTCGAAACTTAGTATGGCACGAATTCGAAATAATTACCCGTATGCCTGGTCCTCGGTTCAAATCTTACAATGTACACCGAATTGAAACATCGATATTAAGTCTCGTACTATGTACATTCAAATGTTGTTTTTAGTCCCCCCCCCCCCGCGCACAAACGCTACATACTTCCTGTATCGGTCAATCTTCCTCTCCTAACCACCTTAGCAAGCTATCGGTTTCCAACACACGTTCATTCTTTCTCTCCATGTTTCGATCTCTAAGTCTCTCAACTACACAACCCCTTTTTCCACTCCTGTTACCAAATGTATTTACCTCACACACCCGCCATTGCACCCCATGCCGAGCTCTCTCTCTCTCCCCCTCTCCCTCTCACCCTCTCGCGCTAAATACATGCATTGCCTATCTAGCCCCCCAACCTCTCGTGCGCACGAACGCACGTTGTATATCTAGGTCACTCCCTCGAGACTGTCTCACTCTTTCTTCCGCATGGCGGGGCACACTCTCTCAATCTCGCTCTCTTTATTTGAGTCTCGTTTAACCTCGTTTTCTTTCACACACAAATGATATATCTCCCTGTTCGGGCCTCGATCGACACACTCTATACTCTCTCACGCAGATTGTCTATCTAGGTCAGTCCATCCAAGCCGCCGCCACTCTTTCGACCTCATGGTGGGCCACGCTCACTCAATCTCTCTCTCTCTCTCTCTCTCTCTCTGTGTGTGTGTGTGTGTGTATGTCTCGATTTACCTCGCTCTTTCTCGGACAAAAACGATATATCACCATGTTTGAGCCCAATTCGACCTATTCACATTGTATACTCTCTCACGCACATCGTCTATCTAGGTCACTCTCTCCAACCCGTCTCACTCTTTCGATCGCACGGCGACCCTATGTGATCGGTTGACCTTGCTTCCTCCCACGCACAAAATATATCTACACGTCTGTGACTGGATCATCTCTCAAGCTCTATCTTACAGCCCTCACCCTTACCAAAAGCTCAATCGGACAATATCTCTCCGGAGCATATATATTTGTTCAATGAATGTCGGACCACACTCACTTTGTCTCTCTATCTATATGTCTCTCGATTGACCTCGCTTTCTCATACCGTATCTTCCACGCGTTGAAGCTACTACCTCTCCATCCCTCGCAAAGCCGGAGCTATTTACATTGCGAGGGGCACTCCAACCTTGGATTAATTTGTGTAGGCATTTATTCCGGTCGGTTTAGATTATATTTTCGTAGCATTCGGCCCACAACTACTCCAAACGCCGTTGCAACCCACGCAACTCCCCTAGTTGATTTCCCTCTGGCTCGGTCATCGCTCTCTCGCACGTCCTTTCTCACCTTCAACGTCGCACCATGGTATTATTGAAAAAACTATGTTGTTCTCTTTAATTATTATAAATAAGCTACAAAACTACACACCGATAGTCCACTTGGAATGGAACAAATTTCGACCCACAAATTAAAGTGCTACAAACTACACACCAAGGGGCCCACATGTCATGAAACAAATTTGGACCCATATACAAATTAAAAAATAAAGGACGAGGATCGAACATGCGACCGGGCCTTCAAGCCGCACGTCAATAGGCAACATACGTAGAATAGCAATGTTTGTTGTACCCCCTTTGTTCACATAATGTTTTTATATTACCACAGCCTAATTAATGGATAACATGTAATATTATTTTTAGTACTATTCGCCTTCACTTACTGGTGGGTTCCATGTGTGCTCTCTCTCTCTCCTCCCCTTCTGCGTTTAGACGCACGGGCAAACAGGAAGAACTCGCGGGCGATGTTGCCGTTGACCATATCTGGACGCGTTCACAACTCACAAGTCACGGCACCAGTTTCACGTACTAGCAGCACTAGTCAGTGTGTACGTGCAATGCACGTTAATTTGGAAGTATATTAAGTGCATGCGGATATTAACTACTAGGATATTATTTGCGTGTTGTCATGTGATTAGCACTATTTTTGGCATGAAATTAACTGCACGCTAAACGTGTTGAGCGCTCGACATTGAAGCAGTCTAGGTCGTTGGATGACAAGGAATACATGTGGCTTGATGACGTTTTATATTTAATTTGATACGGCTCTAGCAGAACATTCAATCGATCAAACCATACATTTCGTTCAGTCTGACTCCGACTTTAAATTATACGACGATCGATATAAAATAAACGGAAATGATAAACGTTCGGATTTTAAGCATGGCAATCCGAACGTTTTTCATGGCAAATTTAGATTACGCGGCGGCGGCGGGGGCGTCTCGCGGTGGGAAGCGGCTCCTCTGCCGTGCTCTGTGTGTCGTCGGGCCACTGACCGACGGCGACGGCGGCGTCTTGCGCCGTTGTTGGCGTACTCCTGGACGTTGGCCTAGCTTCAAGGAAGGCCAAAATGTTCTGGACTTCGGAGCGAGTCAACTGGCGGGAGGAGGCGACTGGCGTTGGTGCAAGGAAGCGGTCGACGGCGGCCATCCATGCCGCTGAGGGGGGCACTGGCACCCGCGCGGGGACAGGCGCTGTCAACGGCGCGGCGGAGACGTTCGTGTGCATGGGCACCGGCACGGGCGCGCACGTCAGTGCACGCGCAGGCGCATGCGCTGGCAGGTGCACGGGCACCGGCACGGGCGTGCGCGTCAGTGCACGCGCAGGCGCATGCGCTGGCAGGTGCACGGGCGCGTGAAAGTCGGCGGGGACCTCGTGGAACCCCGTGGCATCAAGCTCGGCGACAATGTGCGGCTCCCAGCCCATCAATGCCACGGGGATGGGCGCTGGCGCAGTCGGGGCGACGGGAGCCGGAACGGGAGCGGGGACAGGCGCGGCGTCTTCCCGCAAGGCCAGTTCAAGCTCGTCCCAAAGCGCCTTATGTTCTTGAGACTCCGGCTGGGTGTCTTCCTCATGAAACTGGAACACTAAGGGCAGACCATCGTGATGCGGCATGGCGTACGTTTAGGTCAGGCTAGTTGGAGGTAGACGACAGGAGAATCGGAGAGGAAGAGAGAGGATTGTAGCGATACCGGGTAGTGCGGGGTTGATTTTAAACTGCGGCGCCGGCGACATTAAAAGTGGGAGCAGTTGGGACGACGGTGGGCGGCGGAGCCTGGTCAAAGGGCTCGCCTCCCGGTGAGTCTGCACAGCGGTCTGCTCGCACGCCTCCCTGACAGCCGGCGCAGCGGTCTGCTCGCACGCCTCCCGTCGACTCACACGCTTGCTGGGACGGCACCTGCCGATGAGAAGCGGGGACTCGTGGCGGCACGTAAACGCCCACGGTTTCAATAGTGAAAGCGTTCGCCTTAACGTGACAGGTCTTTTCCCTCAAAAAAACGTGACAGGTCTTTGTTCCAAAATACCTTGGCTCTTCATTTGTGCAACTTGTCATAAGCAGCTTGTCTCGAATTGAAGAAAAAACTTACGAAGTAATATTTGTGCCATATCACGTGACCATGCTCAGTTTCAAGAATTTATGCTCCCTTTTGGATTTTCTGAAATTTAAGACCCAGGATTCGAAACAATATCATAACCTGCATCATGCAATAAATTTTCAAGCCGTACATCTGTCCTGTTGTATTTCTTAAGAAAGGATTTGGTCAAACATTTTGCTTAGTTAAACCTCCTTTCCGGTTTATAGGGCTCAATTCAAAAATCTCACCAACCAAGATAGATGGTGAGTGGTGGAACAATTGTTGTAGTTTGCAAAACCACTCAATTAATGCGCTTGTTTTCCTCAAAAATTGTGCTTACAAATGCAATAATTGCAATGCATGCATGCATAAAGTACATGCATTGTTCAATTTTCTCTTAATACTTGCATGTAATGATTTATTGCACCTTGAAATCTGAACATGTGATGGGGAACAACCAAATTGAGACTTATAAAATGGGAAAACTAAAATTTTGAGATAAGCCCTATAAACCGGAAAGGAGGGAGTAAAAGGATAATCCCTCCGTACCAGTGCATTGCCTGATATATTAACTCAAGTACTAGGCACGAACAAAAAAAGTACTAGGCACGAACAAACGGGCTCAATTCTGTGCTCATCCTGGTGTAGTAGTAGTAGTAGTAGTAGTAGTAGTACTAGGCAATGCAGTTAACGGGTGACATTGACGAGCAGCGACCGAGGGAATGGAACCATGCTCGGCACGGTAGCTAACGTTGTCTAGTTACTAAAGCATCCCTCCCTTGTTCATTGGTAGTCATTATGGACCGGGGACATGAGGGGAATTTTCTAGGGCTGGAATTCTGGCCGCCAGATATTTCGACTTGAAACGCTGAGGCTCGACTGGTTGGGGTTGCCTAATGTGCTACCACGCACGCCACCGAAGGACACGAGCCCGTTTTTTAGGATCAACACGAGCCAAGGTCTGGCTGGTACGCCGTTGGGTCCTACCATTTGAGAATACGAAAGGAACCTTTTAAATTGCCGAACGAATCTATGTGTATTACAATACCCGTATTTTCCTTGCAAATACTAATCTCAACGTGGTAACTAATTTATGACGAGTCGTTGAATTAGAGTGAATTTGTGATATAGTGATCTCAACGTGGATTTCACATTTCATGGTATCCCTAGTAAGTTTTCCAATGCAAATTCAAATTTAAAAGATGAACAATATGAAGGTGAGAAAACTTTGTATGTATCAAGCATATGACCACACACACACACACACACACACGCACGCACGAACACAACAAAAATCCAATTAGTATAGTGCATCTATTTTTCCAACCCATGCATGTATGGCACGAGTTCAAAAATACTCCTTCTATTCCTAAATATTAGTCTTTTAGAGAGTTCAACAAGTGACTACATACGGAGCAAAATGAGTGAATCTAGACTCTAAAACATGTCTATACACATCCGTATGTGCCAGTCCATTTGAAGCCTCTAAAAAGACTAATATTTAGGAACGAAGGGAGTAAAATGTAAGACATCCATGTTCCTCAGTTCAATATTTAAAATGAACATGAAACTGAAACATGAATATTAAGTCTAGTACTACAGTACATGCAAATGTTGTGTTTAGGCGGAGCTATGATTGTCGGGGGTCAACCCCTCGACCTTAGATAAAACTGTGGAGCTCTGTTTAGGGTTGTTTAGATTATATTTGTTCCCACCCTCCCAACCACCGATTGGTTGTGCACCCCCATCCCTCCTCCCCGGGAGAATATCATGTGCCCCCATACCTTACATGCTATATGCCGATACGAGTTGCTTGGAGCTTGTAGATTTGAGATATAGCAGCTCACATGATGTGTCTTAATTTTTTGCAGGAAACCTTGATGAGTTTGAGAATTGCACACAATTTGTACAAAAACTACTTAGATGCCCTTTGATCCCATATCCAACAACCTCGAAGCTCGTATAACCGTAGCATCTAAGATGAAGGAGGACATCATATTCTCCTGTATGTAAGAATACCATGTGCCACCACACCTTAGATGCTTTGGTGATACAAGCTCTTCGGAGGCGTTGGATTTCTGACCCAACACCTCCTCAGCGGTTCGAATGGTTTTTTGCAGAAAAGCCCCAAAAGACTTCGGCCACTGTTTACAAGCACAAAGACTGCTTAGATGCCATTGGATCTCAGATCAAACGACCTCCAAGCTCGTATCACCGTAGCATCCAAGCTGCGATAGCACCTTATGTTTTCTCGCACGGGAGAGTATGAGGTGCTCCCGCACCGTAGATTCTATGGTGATATGAGTTCACTGAGATCTAACGGCCCACAGTAGGAGGTTTGCATGTTTTTGCAATATACGGCTGATAGAGTTTGGGAAATGCGCAGAAAGTACAAGTACTATGCATGTGCCATCTGATCACTAATCATACGACCTAGATGCTCATATCACCGTAGCGGGTAATTAAGCTATGGGGAGCACCTAATATTAGCACCGGGGAGACGTTGGATCGAAGATGTAGCGACACACATGAGGCCTGAATGTTTTATTTGCAAAAAAAACTTTGGAGAGTTTGGAAATTGCGCATAATTACAAAGACTACTCCCAAGCCATTGGATCTCACTTCCAACGGTGTAAAAACTCGTATCACCATAGTATCTTAGCTGCGGGGTGGATGTGATATTCTATTCGGCTGTCATTTTTGTTCGTAAACTTGCAAAATACGTGTAACTCGTGACGCTACTTGTCTAACCGCGTAAAGTGTTTGTTCAAAAACCATCCTACACTGAAATATCGGAACAACACACGGGGGTCCCACTTGTCATTAATCAAATTTGGACCTAAAACTAACAAATCTGAAAGACGAGATTCGAACTGGCAACCTGGACTACAAAGCGTAAGTCGATAGCCTGAAAAAACGAACGGTTGTTGGCTTTGTCCCATAACTTGATTTTATACAGTACTTGCATTGAGTAGAGTAGAGGGAGCGCCTCGTCAACACGTGCATGACCGTTGTCTCACTTACGGGTGGTCCCAGGTCTGCGATCTCAATCTCTCTTCTCTCCATCGTCTAACCTTTGCATGGGCACATACGAAGAGCGGCGCTAGCTTGCCGTGGTGTTATTACAACTAAAAAAAAGCTTGGAAAATAGAAGACTCACCTAGAACAAGAGACGTTGCGGCTGGTCAAGACGGAGCTAACCGTGCCATGTTTGCATGATGAAGCTGTGTGGCTAGTGGGGTGTTTTCGACCGACTGGCTGGGTCCCGAGGTCGAACCATAGGTACTATGTCTGATACAGTATATTTTTACACGCACATTTTTCCTCCGTGCCGAGACATGGCACACCCTACCGCGCTGTTTCGGGGTCCTCCCGGGTGGTGCACGCATATATTCTTCCTGACGTGGGATGCCCTACCGCGCGTTTTTGGGTCCTCCTCGGTCGTAGTGCCAAAGCAAGTAAATGAGTCATCAAATCATGAAAGACCACCTTTCCCACCAAGTACATCAGTGAAGCACGGTGGCTAGATAGTTGGGCTAGTTCGACCGATTAGCTAGGCCGCCGCCACATTTGTTTTTTCACCCCTTTTTTATCTACTTGCCGGCAGGTAAATTTAAATATCCACCACAGCGTTGTTCTGGTGTTTGGGTGTGGCAGGATTTTAAATTTTTTGATTGACGGGAGTAGGCGCGGCAGGATTTTTAATTTTTTGATTGACGGGAGCAGGCGCGGTAGCAATTAGTCATGATGACTCCGCCTGTAAAAACCCACTGCTCCCTGATGTGAGAAGCCATCAACTGGTGTTTTACCATGGTGAAAACCAAAAGATTCCCCGCTCCTCGGCTGGCTCCCACCGCCTTCCCGTAGATTGCATTGCCTTTCAGCCGTTTCGCCCTCTTTTCTTCCTCTCCCCATTGCTTCTGCCTGGTGCCATGGCGGCGCAGCAGATCATGGAGTCCGAGGTGAGGCGCCTGACACAGGAGCTCCATGCCAAGGATGCGGAGATCAGGGCCAAGGATGTGGAGATCCATGAGCTCAAGGAGGAGAGGAGTGTCTTGCTCCTCCATTCTGTGCGGGAGTTCACGGAGCTTCAAAAGCGGTAGGCGTCCACCACAAAGATGCGTGAGGCATCGGCGGTGTTGCTGTAGAAAGCAGGAGATACGATAGTCCGTCAGGGGAGCCGGCTGGAGCGCGAGCAGGCCGATCGTGACGAGGTCCAAGATCGCCTCAGCCACTTGGTGAACCAAGTTGCCACGCACGTGTTGCGGCTGCGCGATGCCTATCGTCGTGCCAGCGCGACGATGCCGGCCGTCGGGCTAAACCCGTTCGACCACCCGGTCGACTTCAACAAGCTGCGGCTTCCTGACCTGGTCTCCTTCTTTACCTATATCTCCGAGGAGCTGAGCCGTCTCCGCGCGATGGTGGGGGCTGAGCTGGACAAGGAGGGGTTGCGCGCTGCCATCGCCATTGCTGGGCGAATCCTTTCAGGGCTCCGTCACCGGAATCCATTCGTGCCATTGGACGCCATCTTTGATGAGCTGGCTCCCGTCGACCGGGAGCGGGCTCTGCGGGCGGTTGCACCCTGCATCACCAAGGTCGTGCGCCTCGAGAAGCAGAGGGACTTCGGTGGTGTTTAGGCACCCTCTGCATGGGCATGTCCATGTCTCAGCGCAACATGACCGTTGGATCAAACTCAGACGGTGCAAATCCGTCACTGTAGCACAAAGCATGTGGGTGTGTTTGGTTGCATTCTCATCTCAATATAGTTGTTTCCTCTTCGTGTATTTTTGTCAACCTACTAGTGTGGACTCATGCACCCTTCATGCACTCTGCCAAACACCCAAAAGTGGGTCGAGAAGGGAACTTTTGCTCCCATCCCGTGCACCCTTCATACAACCTATCTAACACTATAGGATGTGCTTCATATGGTTCATGTTTCATGGAGTACTGTAGCACCATACTCTCCATGCGCTGTGGACCTAGTTCTGTTAACATTGATCTCACCGTTCATTCTCGACCGGATAGCTGAAAAAGCGGTACTATGTTACATATAGGAGTAGTTGACATGCACACAACACAGCAACAAGATTGTGTAGTACTGACGTATGAACGACTGCACATACCTAGTAGTAGGAGCACTGTGTATGTTCAAGTGGCTGCCGTGTTTCGCACTCCTCCATTGTAAGAGTGGAAACGCTTGATGTAATCATTTTTTTCTTCAGAATGAAAAACAGTGGACACGCTCTACTGTGCGGATCCTCCTCCATCTATGCACTAAATTAGTCACTTTCGCCGACGTGTGGGACAGCCAGCACCTGGGTCCACCAGCCATGCACTAAATTACTCCGTAGTAGAGTGACGGTAGACTACCCCGATCGAACTGCCGCAGTAATGAACAATGAGCCGTCAAATCACAAAGCCCCCTCCTTTCCAGCAGTAAGTTGGACGGACGAAACAACCATCATTTCACTCTTCTCTCTCAACTTGCTCTCTTGAAGAAAACCCCCACTCGCTTCGCTTCTCCCTCATCTCGTTCCTCCTTTCACTCTTCTCTCTCAGCTGCCTCTCTTGGATGGACGCCGGAGCACCGGCCGACATGATGTCTATGGCTCTGGCCAAAACCGTCGAGGCTCATGGTACGAAGAAGTGCAAGCACCCCGCCGAGACTACCGCAGACAAGCTCAAAGCCATCGCCCTGTCCAAGCCCCCTCTCCGGGATCGCTCATTAAGCAAGTCCAGGTAATGTCTCTTGTTGACAATCTTTTTCTCGATCTTGATCGTGTTTTTTCATCTAACACGCAGTACTAGTGCTGGTAGTACAACTTTCTGGGTGATCTTGCATGTGATTTTAGTGTGTCAAATGACGGTTCTAAATTCCTATTTTGACCAAAACATGCGAGAGGTTGACACTGATTTCTTATAGATTACTTTCAACTACTCCCTCTGTCCCAAATTTCTTGTCTTAGATTTGTCTAGATACGGATGTATCTTATACTAAAATGTGACTTGATACATCCGTATCTAGACAAATCTAAGGCAAGAATTTTGGGACGGAGGGAGTACTTTATGAACATCAATGCTATGTTTTAAGAGGGTATATTTGCCTCAGTAACTTGTGTTATGGATATTGCATGTAATCCCTCTGCTCTCATGCCTTTGAAGACATGTTCTAGTGTCTTTGTTCACTCATTTCTGTGTGTATATGTAGTCATATATGGAGTATAATATCGAAAATCATCTTATATTTCTGAACGGAGGTAGTAATGAAATATGGTTTCTGTTTGAATTAGAACTAGGTCCGTGGTGGAGATGAAGTTGTCAAAGTCATGCCGTGTGAACTGGAAGACCTGATGATGAGTTCTACTGCTGAACTATCCAGCTGCTATGTCCTTGTTGCCACGTGTCCTGAACTAGTGTTTTCCTGTAGCATTGTTGTCAGGCGTGTTCTCGAGGCTGTACTTGACCACAACAATTTCCTGGCTGTGCCTTCGATTACGAAGGGTGTGGTTCTTGTAAAGCTTCCCAACAAATCTGATGCGACCTGTCTTCATCATCATGTTTATGAGTGGAAAGACCACTCTGTTAGGTTCTCCAAGGTTGACAAGATGGTGATGGTGCATGTAGACATCTCACACGAAGTCCATGGCCTAGTCAGTTATGCGGGGTTCATCCCGTAGGTCGGTGGCAAGAAATAGTCTGCAGAGTTTAGTTAGTGCAACTTTGCTTGTCTGTAGTAAGTACTATTGTTCAGTACTTGATTTGTGTTTGTGAACCCTGTATTGTTTATTAGTACTGCCGCTTTTGGTGTGTGGTCAGTCCTGAGAACGGTCTATGTTAATGTCTGTCCACTCAATTCAGTCTGTACATTTTGAAGTATCCAGATCATATTTTTTGTGAGGACGGTTTATCAATTATGGTTACACTCCAATATCTGTATGCATTGCAGGGTTTATCGCACCCACCAGGATTTCCAGTCCCATGGATGTTCGGTCCATACGATTTGTCATGACCTTTGGACTGTCCTGCTTGTGGGAGTAGGCAGGGCCCCTGCATGCCACGCGTAGTTGGACGATCAATCTTTTGTTTAGTACTTCAACATAGTGATTTCCTGGTAAGGATTCACTCGTGTCACATCAAGTAAATCTTATTGATTTACTGTCTAAATCTTATTAATTTAATGTCATGTTTTCTTTCTTTTCCTGCAATTTTATGATGCATGTTTTGCCATGTGACATTCATCACAGAATAAACCGTTTGATTTGATCTACGATGGCTATTTTTGCAGGTTTCACTTCTTATGTCGTGTCAGTAATGAAGGCACTGTCCATCACTTATATTACTGGAAAAAATTGGATCAGTCTGTTGTCTGAGTACAAGCTGAATCCCTATGATGAACTGCAGTTTGGTTTAACAAAAACGGCACAATTAGTCCTTCTTGCGTTTAAAAGAAATGAAGAAAAAAACTGGATCACGGTCACGGATCCTAGTCAAGTTAGAAAGCTGATCATAGCAGACCAGACACGATCACCGCTGTCTCACACGGATCGAGCACCGACAGTTGCTCTAGCACTGACAGCGGCAGCAGCTCAGTCTGATCCAGCTGAGGATTGGGCACCGACCGCGTCAACGGATCAGTCTGATCTACCGGAGGATCGGGCATCGACACCGGCACCAGCTCTACAAGGAGAACCATCTCCGGCAGCAGCAGCGGCTTCGGCACCTGCACCAGCACTTGCACTTGCATTTGGTCCGGCCCGTGCAGTTGCACCGGCAACAGACTGGGCTGCAGTTCGCACTTCATATACCAAAGTCCTTACAAAAACCGACATGTCCACCTTCTTGATAACCATTGGCCGCCCAAGTGCTTCGTTCTTTTTTATTTCCATGTTGTTTCACATGATTCACTGTGTTGATCTAACTGTTTGGGTATGTCTTCTTCTTTTCAAACAGAGAATTCCTAGAGCAACGAGGGAGTCGTTTAAAAATCCGGGCGACCGCGACCAAGTTTCTCTTACCATGCGCAGCCTTGGTGTGAATGAACCTGCTCAATATACCGCAAGTACAAAGGATGGTCGCATGATGATTGATGCTAAAGGGTGGTCAAGGTTCAAATCTAAATCATATCTTGCGGTAGGGGATGATGTCAAAATCGAACTTTCTCGGCAAGGAGAGCTGGTCCAAATCAACTTTGAAATTCTTCAGTAGCAGCACGCAACTGCCGAACTGATCGATCCTCCGAGAGATTTTGATGTAATAATCTAGCATGGTGAAACAAGTGTCCTGTGAGTATAAGTAGTACGACAGTATTATTTATCACGTGGTATATCATTGATAGAATTGCAACTCTGATTGCTGGTTAGGAACTGCCGTTCGATTTCATTCCAATAGCTACCGTGCTTTATTCAATTTTGTGTATTCGCCTTGCGACAGCATCTAAAACCAGCACAGTACCGATTGCTTGCAATATGAAAAGCACTGAGGTAGAACACATGGGCCCCCAAACATGCAGGGTCGGCCTACGGCCCAAAGTCCAGAACCGTGAGCCTATCTGAGTATTATATTCTCAGCTGAACCCCCATAATGCCCGTGCGTTGCAGAGGGAGTATATTTCTCGGCAAGGTGAGCCTGTGATATAAAAGATTTGTATATTTCTTTACAGAGGGAGTATCTCTCCGTCAATATATATATTTATGTGTAACTAGTTACTCCTGTCTTTCTACTTCCTTTCGCTGATATGTAGGGCAACCGGCAACGGGGTCCTCGTGCCATATGCACAAATTAGAGTGCACAACTTCACGGTAGACACACCCCGGTCGTAGCGCCGCAGTAATGCCCAATGAGCCATCAAATCACAACCCCCCCTTTCCAGCTTTAGCAGTAAGATGGACGGACGAGGCGGCAATATTTCACTGGGCCCGAATACCCTTCTCCCTCGTCTGCTTGTTCAGAGAAAACCCCCGCTCGACGATTGCATAGGGTTTTCTCATGGAGAACCAGGTACGAATTGTTCATCCATCCCCGATAAATCCATGTCCCTTGGTCGCAGGTAATCCTAGGATGGCAGCCGCCGCCGTTGATGCATTTTTCTTCGTACTGAATCTAGTGTGTTTCAGTTGCAGTGCCCAAAGTGCGAGTACCCTACAGATTTCTGCGCCTTCGGCGAGACGCCACACTTGTTCCTTCTCATCCTACCACAACATTTTGAAACGCGCATAGTATGTTCCTAGAATCCTCTTCTCCATCCGGGAGGGTGGGTTTTTTTTGAACATGCTGTGTTCTCATATTATTTTTCCTGCAGTGTATTATTTTCTCTACCAGAACACATGTACTCAAGATGCTCGGCCTTGCCATAACTAAATACACTAGTTTAATAGTCACAGTGAAGACAATCCATGGATATTACTTCCGAGTTGGGTTCATGAACCAAGAAGATCGCTGCATTTTTTATGGCCGAACTTGGATAAACTTTCTCAAGTGTTACAGACTGAAAGTTGGCGCACGAATGTTGATGGAAATTGCAGAACCTGGTCTCATCTTCACTACGATCTTCCACCCCGACGTCATTCCAATTGTTCATCCATGTTAGTTTTATATCTGGCTCTTGCTTGTTGCCTCTATTACTTCTTAATCCACCTATTCTGTCTAATTAATCACAATTTAACTTTAGAAGTAGCAACGAATCTCTCACGAAGATGATACTTCTAACTAATATTTTCTTATAATTGGTTGCACGTGTAGGTTTTTTCAGAGTTAAGCATGCTGCTCGTTTGTTATTCTGTAGTAACTCGGCTGTTACTGATGGCAGTGAAGTTGACTAGGACGACATCCACATGTTCCTACACTTTATCGATCGTCTTGAGGTCCTTGTGGGGCGTTTCAATGGTGGAAGGCCACGTGGGATATGTGTGCCACTGATGCACTCGTTGAACAGGTCCAACTGTGTTGAGAAACTTATGGCACGGTCTGTTTTCTGTTATATATGTGGTTCATAAACTATTGCTTATACACAATTTTACAGCTACGATCTTCTTGAAATAGGAACTGTCGAGTTCTATTGTTCCTATACAGATGCCTGACCATGGTCGGGTCAGACTTGCGCTTGGTCACAACATGATGTTTATGTCGACCTACTCAATTCCCCTTGGAGGCGAAAAGATACTTATTCGTGGGCGGTCTCAGATAATGAAGGCCCGTCCATCTTGGAGAATAGTATAGAAGATTATGTCCATGCTTTTCCATGGCTCTAAAGCAAATATCCTGTTTATTGACCACGTTGCTAGATGAAGCCGCTTTCAGAAGGTTGTGGATGCGCGGGGTGGCGCCTGGGCCTTGTCCTGGGGCTTGGCGGCCTCACCCTTGGTTAACTGTAGCCTGTAGGTAAAGTAGCACTGTTCGAGGCGTGCTTTGTACGGTTGAACCTGTATAAGTACTCATACTGCTTTTAGCTTTGGTTGTTAAGTGCCCCTGCTAGTTTTAGTTAAGGTTGTTAAGTACTCCTACTGCTTTTATAGTCTGTCGTGTTTCTTCAGTCCCGTCTTCCTCCAGCCGCCAAAACCAAACCAACGCCAGTGGGGCCGCCTGCTTCCGCCTCCCACAGCTGGCTGCGCCTCAACGCACGCATCACCGCCTCACCGTCTCCTACGTCGTTAACACCGACGTCCTCCGCGCGCTTTGGTGCGCTCGCCGCGGCGCCGCCCTCTCGCGTTGTCAACATGGTCAACAAAAAACAGGAATCGGCAGAAGTACGTGGAGAGGATGACAGTAGGGGCCCACCACGTTAGCGTATGGAAAAATAAAATGCTTCCTCCTAGTGTTTTCCTGACATCTGGGACCCACGACATTGTGAGCATATATAGTCAATAGACAAGAGAACAGCACAAGATCGGCTGACACCTGGGACGTAGCTACCCGAGCAGTATTTTTTTTGTTTGGTATTGTTGAGACGGAGCAGGGTTTGAACTGGGCTGTGGCCCGTCTAGCCCAGGCTTATATTTTATGTTCACCATGTGACCAGCCAAACTATTTTTTCTTTGTGCAAATGAGCCCAGTTTATTTTTTCTGAAGAATACCCAATCCAGGCCTACTTATTTTTCTATGCCTTGAAAGTAATATGAAATGGGTTGTAAATATAAAAACAGATGACAAATTGGCAATTACTTTATAATTTCTGATTTTTTTTTCACATTTTCAGATTCCTATTTCACTGGGCATTAACCTATTTCAAATGTATCTTCAAGGTACTTTAAATCTGGCTCGACATTTCGGTATTAAAAATAGTTTGGAACCCACAGAAATATGCGAAATTGGCCCTGGCCAACCAAAAAAAAACAACTGCAATAAATTGCATAAGAAGTTGCCGTGAGCTATATATAAATTATTAAAAAAAGAGGGAGTGGTCTGACTTGTGGGCCTGTTTAGTTGACGCGTATGCAAGATTTTTTTAGTTATTATATACTACGTCAACAAACGATTCTAGCAGACATAACCATTGGATGTCAATCCAATGGCCGTCGTGTTTCTTCAATCTTCGATCTTCTTGCTCCAGCCGCCAAAGCAGCGCCGGCGGGACCGCCTGCTCCCGCCTCCCGTGGCCGGCTGTGCTGCCGCGTAGGCCTTAGCGCCCCGGACTACTCCCACCGCTAGCCAGGGCATCCCTCTACTCACCCACACCCCCTGTTATTCTGCGGCGATGGCAGCCTCACACCGCAGCCCAACCGGTGAACCCTCGTACTCCTCTCTGCACGGGCTTCCGCTGCCGCGTCTTCCCAGGCTCCGCGTCGTCCCCTTCCTAGGCCTCGTCATCGTCCACCGCCGTGGTGCTCTCGGCGCGGCGTGGTCAATGTGTTCAATGACCGACTTCCATCGGAAGAGTACTGTACGTGGAGAGGCTGACAGCTGGGTCCACGACAGCCGCAAGGAAGTGCCTCCTTATTATGAGGAAAATAATTATTCCTCCACCTGACATCTGGGACCCACTGGACGGGCCACCAGTATTTCGCAAAAAAACATTTCCCCCAGACTGCTGGGACCAACAGGTCGAGCCACCATATTTCGCGAAAAAAATGGTCCCCCCCCGCTGTTAGCTCGGACCCACCGGAAGTGCCTCCTTATTACGCACAAAAAAATGAATGCCCCCTGCTAGCTGGGACCAACCTTGGTGGGAGGCTGACTTGTGGGCCTACTAAGTTGACTGGGACGGAGGCCTTTGTCAACTTTAGTCAATATATGAATGATTCTAGCTCCAGTGACCGTATGATGTCCATCCAACGACCGTAGTGCTTCTTCAACCTCTGGTCTTCTTGCTCCAGCCGCCCAAAGCAGCACCGGTCATGCCGCCTGCTCCTGCCGCCCATGGCCGGCTGTGATGCCGCGGAGGCCTCACCGCCCCCTACTACTCCCACCGCTGCCAGGCCATCCCTCTACGCACCCACACCCCCTGTTATTCTGCGGCAACGTCAGCCTCACACCGCAGCCGAACGAGTGAACCTTCATACTCCTCTACGCGTGGGCATCCACTGCTGTATCTTCCCCGGCTCCGTGTTGTCCCCTTCCTAGGCCTCATCGTCGTCCACCGCCCTGGTGCTCTCGGTGCGGCGTGGTCAACGTGGTCAAGGAATGGCTTCCATCGGACGTGGACTGTACGTGGAGAGGCTGACAGCTGGGTCCACGGCCGCAGCAAGGAAGTGCCTCCTTATTACGCGCAAAATAATTATTCCTCCACCTAACAGCGGGGACCCACCGGACGGGCCACCGTATTTTGCGAAAAAAACGTTTCCCCCTGTCTACTGGGACCCACCAGCTACATCTTCGCACGCAAGGAAGTGAGTCCGAAAAAAACGATTCGCCCCCCTGACTGCTGGGACCCACCAGCTACATCTTCGCACACAAGGAGGTGCGTCTGGGCAAAAAAAAACCCAAAACGATTCGCCCCCCTGACTGCTGGGACCCACCAGCTACATCTTCGCAGGCAAGGAAGTGCCTGACAGTCGGGACCCACCTGGTCGAAGCGTACGTACCATTGTCATTCTGGTCGCGAACGTGTACGTACATACTGGTCGATGTAGAGGCATGCACGTGTCGTAGTAGAGGCGCGCACGTGTCGTAGTAGAGGCGCGCACGTAGCATGTACACGTACGTACAACGGCGAGGGTGCAAGAAAGAAAATACGGCCACATACGTACATACGAGCAGGGTCTCGAACGCCTACTCGCGCATATGTACATGGCTGGGTCGGAACAGAGAAACATCGTCGTCATCGTGTTCATGGGGAGGCAACGGAATGCGTCGTGTTCATAGGGAGGCAACGGAATGCGTGGGAGCCAACCGGCTGGGTCAGAACGGAATGCGTGGTCGTGTTCATCGGGAGGGCTTGGACGGAACAGGAGATGGAAACGAGGCCTGCCGTACCGCACAACGAAGGAAACGGCCTTGTGTTCGACCGGCCACGTTCGAAATGGGGTCCTGTTGATCCAGAGGGGCCTGGCGTACCGCAAAACGGAGGAAACTGACCTCCTACGTTTGAAACGGGGGTCCTGTTGATCGGGAGGGGTGTGGCGTACCGCAAAACAGAGGAAACATACCTCCTACGGTTGAAACAGGGGTCCTGTTGATCGGGAGGGGTGTGGCGTACCGGAAAACAGACGAAACGGACCTCCTACGGTCGAAACGGGGGTCCTGTTGATCGGGAGGGGTGTGGCGTACTGCAAAACGGACAAAACAGACCT
>NC_057810.1:89439312-89448753 GCF_018294505.1 Triticum aestivum
CGGGGGTCCTGTTCATCAGGAGGGGTGTGGCGTACCGCAAAATGGGACTCCACGAGATACTGTTCATCTCCACCATCGACCTCCTCCAGCCTCCACGGGCTACCGTCGACCTCCTCCAGCCTCCACGGGCTCCTGTTCATCCAGCCTCTACCGCGCGCTACTCCACCGGCTACTGTTCAACCATCCCTGCACGGGCGCCCCTCCACCGTCTAATGTCCATCCAGCCCTCCACACCACGGGGTCATGTTCAACCACCCCTCCACAGCCACCCCTCCACCGTCTACTGTTCATCCAGCCCTCAACACCACGGGTTCCTGTTCATCTAGAGGCAACGCCACCGCTCACTGTTCATCCACCCCCCCCCCGCAACGCTCACTATTCATCCCAGAGGCAACATCGATCGACTTCAGTTAGCAGCAGTAGTGAAGGAATCGCTCCATCGAGTTCAGTTAACAGCCATCGATCGGTCGCTCGGGTTCAGTAACGCGTAGCCTGCAGTGCAATCGCTCGGGTTCAGTTAGAGCCCAACGCCTCGCTCGACTTCAGTTAGAGCCAACGCCTCGCACACATGCGTGTACGTATGAGAGAAACGCGCATCACTCCGCCCCCGACCTCCCACCGTAACCGGCAACTCCCCGAAATTTTCCTCCCCCTCGCTTCTACCACGGTTTTTTCTATCATGGACGGCCCAAAGAATGTCATGCAACTGCGTCTCCGGCCCGCCCAGGATGAAAAGCCCATTTTCTGTCATGATTTTTTGTCATAGAAGTAGGAGCCCACCACATCTATGATGATACCGGGTTTTGTCACAATTATCGTCATAGAAGTGTCATATGTATGACTGAAAAAAAATTCGTTTGGCCCAAAATGTCACAGATGTGTCTATTTTTTGTAGTGGATTGTACGAGGGTTTACTGGTTCGTCTGCCGTCGCTGGAGAATAACAGCAGGTGTGGGACTGTGGGTGAGTAGAGGGATGACTAGGCTAGCGATGGGAGCATGGTGGGGCGGTGAGGCCTGCGCGGTAGCACAACCGGCCGCGAGGAGGAGGGAGCAGGCAGTCGCGTCGGCGCTTGATTGAGCGGCTGGAGTAGGAAGAGCAGAGATTGAAGAAGCACGACGGTCGTTGGATGGACATCCAACAGTATACAGGCCATCTGTGGAAAGGCTCAAATCTATGGAAAACAGCTTACAGCCTATCTGCCATCATTTCAAATAATTTACAGCCCATTTGCTAATTCTTACGGGTTTTCTGGAGCCCATATTCTTTTTCTTAGCATTATAGCCCATATTGTGGTCACGGTTAAAAAATTATACGAAATTTTGCATATGTCGGTGCGGTCTGAACTGTTTTTAATCCCGAAATTTCGAGTCACATTCAGACTGATTTTAAAAATAAATGTATATCAATATAAAATCCAATAAATTGTCCACGCATAAAAATCAATGCAATTTAAATTCTCGAAATGAAAAAAAGATATTTGAAACTAATTGCCGGTTTGATGTGTTTTAAAAATGTACAACCCATTTCTCATTACTGATAGACCATTTTCTTGGCCAGCCGAATGAAGCTCTCCTCGTCTTGAAAGATTTGCAGCCTAACAGGCCTGATAAAGCGACTTACTTGACAAATCACAAAAAAACTAGGCTAGCCATTTTCAGAAAAAAAAACTAGTGAGTTGGTCTGTGGTAAACATAAAAGAAAAGGCTGTCTAGACAGGCCAGAGTGTCCCGCACAGCCCAGTTGACACCCTGCTTCCGTCTCAAAAACAAATTAGATAAATGCCACTCCAATTATGGCGATTCATAAAAATGCCACTGCAATTTCCAAAGTTTGAAAAATGCCACTGCAATTTTTGCAAACTTTGAAAAACGCCACTGCAGTTTGCAAACTTTGAAAAACGCCACTCCAGACTTCGAAAAATGCCACTAGAAATGGCATGAAATGGCATTTTTTAAAGTTTGGAAATTGCAGTGGCATTTCTCGGATACACCAGATTTGGAGTGGCATTTATGAAATTAACCCAAAACAAAAATAATTGGGCGAGCTGTTGGGTCCCTGGTGTCAGCCGCTCATTGTGTAATTCTCTCGTTTATTGACTACCTTGACAATGGCATGGGACCCAGATGTCAGAAATCCACTAGGAGGAGCCATTTTTTTATTGGCTTGAAATAAGGAGGCACTTGCTTGCGTACTTCCATGACCTTGGCGGGTCGCTGCTGTCATCCTCTCCACGTACAATCATCTCCTGATTGTGTACGTGTTAACTTGCTAGGCCCACAAGTCATCCTCTAAACCCGTGGAGGACAAATACAACCCATTTAAAAAAAACAACAGCCCATTCCATATGTTCAAACGGAAAGTTCAACATTCTGAGCAAAGTAACAGGTCTGATCCACATATAGAGTACTCTGAACTTCCACGTTGACAACCATCATAGCCAAGTTAACTATCTACTCCAACTAATACTCTAGTAGCGTACACGTACTAACTTACTCTTAGCTAACTAGACGATGCCGGCCGCCATCTGTGGTACACGCTAAACGTCGGCACTGGTGTCCTGCGCCTCGCCTCGGACTTGCCAGAGGTGCGATAGGGCGTGCTGCTCGCGCGGGTTGGCCCTTTCCATGTCGGTGTGGTCCACCGAAGCTTCGACTTCCAAGCGGGAAACCCACTTGAAGAGCTGGTAGTAAAAATCAGCGCCGCGAACGTGTGCGTGCCCGATAGCCTCCAGGGCTATTTGCCGGGCGCCGGCCTCCACGTAGTTGGCCCAGTTGCGGGTGCTCTGCTCGTGACTCAGAGCGTCGGTGCACTGCTGCTCCATGTCGCGCTGGCGGTGCAAATTGGCGATACTCTGCTCCTCCACCAGGTGGTCGCGCTCCAACAACACCTGCTCCTCTGCCATGTGGTCGCGCTCCAACAACTCCTCGATCTGCGCATTGCCATCTAAAGACAGATAGAATGCCTCCTCCCTCCGTCTGCCTTCCGGTGAAAAACCGAACACTAGTTCTGGCGGTGACCACCTCCGGCGTCGCCTACCGCGGACGGGCGGGGGCATGGCGGACATGGCGAACAACGTCGGGCCGGTGGGGGCTTATGAGGATATGGCGAGTTGGGTCACGGTGGCACCGGAGAAGGCCGGGAAATAATACTTATAGGGGGAAGGTAGCGCGACGGTCATCGGAATTCAATGCATAATGGCTTAGCGCGCCAGCTTGCTATGGAAAACGAGGGAAACTGAAATTATGAATGTGTCGTCCTGTCCCGTCTGGGTCGCACGCCGGCATGGCGGTCATACAAGTGCACTCGAATCATCTCCCTCCTTGTCAATAATGATTCCACGGATTTAAAAAGCCCGCAACAATTAAAGCGTATCTTTTTTCGCATCAGTTAGCTGCCTTAATTACGGCCGGCTGCATGTAGGCACTCAGAATCGCTCGCAGGCAGTATGAAAAGCAGCATGCAACGAGTCGCAGCCGAGGGCACGCATGCAGCCTCTTAAATCGTTGGAATTAATTAGGCTTAAACTTCTGCATGCCGTTAATTATTGCCATGCCTTGGTCTTGTTGCTTTGCTCACGGGACTAATAAACCCGGACAGAGGGAGTACCTTGGTTGGTGATAGGTTTGAATTAAGCCCTATAAACCGGAAAGGAGGTACTAGTACGTGCGTGATCTGCTATTTATTCGTGTAGGATCGAGTAGGTCGTTTCTTGAATTGAGCCTTGCAAACCGGAAAGGAGGTAGAACGTGCGTGATCTGCTATTTATCCGTGTAGGATCGATAGTGTAGCTTGTCAGTTTCTTCAGAGGTAGGCATTTTTATCCGTGTAGGATCGATAGTGTAGCTTGTCAGTTTCTTCAGAGGTAGGCATTTTTATTCAAAAAACTGCCACTTCGCATCTTGCGTCGCAAATAAAACTGCCAGGAGCACATTTGTAGCCTAGCTAGTGATTGATCAGTAACTTGTAAACACTGAGCGAACAGAAATAAGTAACTGTTAATGCATCTCAATGATTCACAGATCATATACAAATATGTAGCTCCAAAAGCAAAGATCAACCACTTTGGATCTTGCATCGCAACTAAAACTAACTAGTACGATTCCCATACATAAGATCAACATGTTAATGCATCTCAATGATTCACAGATCATATACAAATATGTAGCTCCAAAAGCAAAGATCTAGAAAAAACATCTGTTCTTCCTACTGACATGGATGCTTCTATTGGCCAACATTCATTACAGACTGAAAGACAAATTTGTTTGTGAAGTCTACAATTCCTCTTGCAAACATAAGTGGATTCACCAACAGCTGGAACCATGAGAATGAACCACACATGATGGAGGAACAGCCACTGCAATTTGATTTGGTATTCTCTCGATCACACCGCGAGACTATTTTCGGAATATAAACTTTAACTTAGGCAAAATGATGCCCATTGTATAATCAGACCAAAGCAATGAAGCACCAACTGTTGGCCAGTAAATAGTACAGTACTACTTTTCTGCAGTCCATGAAGTGACTATCCAATCTTTGTGTCTATTTTCAAATGGCACTGCATGCAGTGACTATACTATTCTCTTGTGCAGTTCAACCAAATAGCAACGGGTAGACATCTCTGTCTGCACAAATATCAAGCAGCTAGTAAACATATCAAGCAGCTAGCAAACCACTAGTATTACTATCTAATGACAGTACAAAAAGAGTAGCAAGATAGTAGCAAATCATGTACCTTCATAATGAACAGCTCATAGTGCCACCAATTGGATATAAAGGTTTGGAATAAACATGCTCCTAAAGTTGAATCAGTTGGACTTTTTGTGCAGCTCCACTAAAATCGAGCAGCCCTGTTTTCAAAGATATTGAAAGTGTGAATACTATAAAAGTGGCACCAGTTGAAGCATAGACTCACAAATATAAGCATTCCAATTTCTTAATGGGGAAAGGTAGCAAGACTGTTTCTAACAACCTGTTTGAAGGAACAAATAAAGCAACAACGGCTGATGTCAGGAAGGCATACATAGTTTTTTTCTGAAAAACTGAGCCATTCCTGACCTTTCCTCTTCTTTTAAGCAAATTTTGTGCAGTTCTACTAAAATAAAATGCCATCACCGCCTTGACAATTCAGTGACACTGTACAAAAGGAAATGACTTAACATTACATCATGATGTCAGGTATGTAGTCGACAAGCATTAGAGGCAAACATGCAGACCTCCTCCGATAACATAATGAACATTAATTTTAACAAAGGTGTGACTAGCTTTACCGGGATAATTTGAGTGAACTCTACACCATTCGAATACTAGAAATATACACTAATCCAGTGGCTAGTGCAATAGTAGAGTAGTTAGTTTATTACAGTGTACAATACAATGCTTTTACTGAACAGATTTCAATAAACTCTAGCACTGGAAGGTTTCTATAAGAATTAACAATACAAAATGTAAAGGTAACAAGTTTCAGCATTGGTATAATAGTGGCATTAGACAAAATTTAAAGGTAACAATACATCCACAATCAATAGCTAACCCTGAAATAATCCATTGACATTAAATGGCATTGCTTAAATTTATCGGTGGCATTAGACTGAGAGCGGCATTAGTTTAATGTGGCTTCACTTTAGCAGTAGCATTGCTTGACTTGGCTGCTGGCGTTATACTAACAGCAAAAAAAGTGGCAATAAGAGCATGGGAGGCCCATTCGGACAGTGGGCGCACCAGTACGATGTACCTCCACGAACGTAGAGTGGTGAGGGAGGTATGGTTGCCCAGAGAAACAAATATCCAGGCAGCATATGTGGATTACGTTCCATTTTGTTCTCTTTAGCCACCTTTTTCCTATGTGAGGACAGCAAACTGATCGACCTAGTCATTCTCTATTGCGTTGTCATGCCTTTCTACCCTTCTTCAACCAAGAGACACGGGACTCGTTCCTTAGCTACTAATTTTCCCCTTTTCAACCTAGATGTGGGTTCGATGCCTACTTTCTTGGACAATACAGTCTCCCTTCCTTTCCTTATTCAACCCATACATGGATTAGTCTGCATGAAATAGGGTTTCCTTTAATAGTGCAAATTATGGTTTTCGTCTGCGTGGCCTTCAGAGTAGAGGATAGCAAATTGGGAAGATGGTGGAGTGGAAAAAGATCCACATGCAATGATGTGGCAGATGGGGCAATAGAACAAGGGTGTGGTTCAAAAAGAGGTAGCATACCCGAGGGTCAGCGGAAAGTGGCTTCGCTCGTGGTCGTCGTCCTCCGCACACACTACGGCAGGGAGCTTGGGGACAGAGGCCATCCTGTGCAGGCGCTAGGTCTGAGAGGACGGCCTTGTCGTCAGTGCGTGACCTCGCTCGCCGACGACGAGTGCGTCAACGCTGCACGTCCTTTTCTTCCCCGGCGGATCTATGACCACCGGTGAGGAGCGAGAGTGGGGCCATCTTTTTCAGATCTGGAGAGAGGGTGGTTGTGTGAGAAGCAAGTGGGCAGCCCTTGGCAAGAAAGCGCTGAAGCTCTAGCCTATGTATCTTTTTTATACTACTAGTACTGGAGGTGGAGTAGTGGTAGAGTAGTTTATATTTTCTCTGCGTACAGTACCAATTAGTCGTGCTTCAAAACTGAATGGCACGCCATTAAAAAAATAAAGGTCGATAACTAATGCGGCACCTCGGGCCAACGCGGCCAGATCGCATTTTGCATGAGAAATTACACACCATGTTTCGTTGACATGTGGTCCCGTTTCAACATACCAGTGAGACGACGGCGAGTAGTAGGAGTATTTCCGAATGGACGTGTAGCTCGGGCCGCCTCTTCATGAACCGTGGCAAACTGGCAACCGCCCATTGACTCTTCGCCTTTCCCTCTCGATTTGGAACTGCTGTCGCACGCTCTTCCTCTCCCCCTCCATTTTCCTTTAGCCCTTCACCCTTTCTTCTGCCATTGTTCGATCATCTTCTCCATGGAGGGAACATGCCGGAAACGACCCCGTTATTCTTGCCCCGATCTGAAAGATGACGTGGTGGAGGAACTCATTGATCGGTGCGACATCATCACCTCGGCTAGCATGGCAGGTTCGTTCAAGCCCATTCTCGACTCAACTAATAACATCATTACAAGGAACCCAAGAGTCAAGGAGCGGTTTGGTCTCCCCTATCTTCTTCGCCGTGACCCTGATGACTGGCGCCCGCACGATGGAGGCCTCGCCCTGTGCAAGTTGATGCCTCTTGATAATGATACGTATGATGTTAAGATACCATCGCTTGAGGGCAAGGCTTGGGCAGGCGGAAATGGAGATTGGGTTGTTTACATTAGGTCCAACTGCGAGTGGGAACTTGTGAATGTGTACACTCGTGACCGGGTTCCACTTCCAAAAATCTCAGCAGACTGCCCAAAGGCCGAGCACACCGGTATTGTACGCACGTTCAAATACGATCATGGTGACTGTCATCTATGGAAGATAGCAATTTGTCGAGTTCCCAACCGCTCTTGGAACTACAATAACTATGAAGTTGTTGCTATCTTCGACAAGCTTGTTGCCGTCCTTGGTGGTTTGACTCGATGGATATTGCTCAAAAATCAGTTTCTGTACGCGGATGAGTACTGTGATGCAATTCAATACGAGGGCCTTGTGTTTGCTGCCACCACTCGTGGCACTGTTTTTGCATGGAATCCTCGTAGTTTCAGTACGTTTGTCTTCCACCGTAATTATAATTGTTTCATCCACATGCATGCGGGTTAGCAAGTTTCCCTTTACTAATTAACCTTCTTCTTGTGTTTCCAAGGTCCTGTGAACATTCCACCACCCATACTTGAAAATTTTTATAACCAAGGGGGAGATGACGATGGTGATGATCACGAGCATGAGGACGAGCAGCGCCCATATACTTTGTGGCGCATGGCAACTAATTCCAATGGATCACCTCTTCTTGTGTGTATACAGCCCACTGATGATGTTACTGCTAAGGAAGCAGGTGTAGTCTCCCATGGTCGCACTCTCCGGACCTATTCCAACACCTGTTGCATGGTATTCGGGATGGATACTAGTGTGCTAGCGCCAACTCCTTCTCCTTGGTACATAATTGATAGTCTTGGAGAAAACTCGCTCTTCCTTGGACAAAACTATCCAATGATGGTGAAAGGCGACCCAACTGCTGTTGACACAATGTTACTACCATTTATGAGAAGCAACTGTGTCTATACCTCGGACATTTGGGTGGTTCCCTACCCTGGTACTGATATAGTAGGCCGCTTCAGCCTGGATGATCAGTCCTGTGTTGGTCTCCAGATCGACAATGGATGGCCTGTCCCAGAGAATCACTTGTAGTTCAAAGCAAGTGTTTCCAACGCCGATGAATGGTTGAGTTGAAGTTCATTTCATTGCTTGTTATTTGTTGTGTGGTGAAAACTTTAGTATTTATAATGTATCGTCGTTGTCGATGTGGGTTGATGACCTGTAGTATGTAATAAAATGATATGCCTGTGATAAACTTACTAAATTTATGAATGGCTTTCGAGTCGCTTCCCTGAGTGAGTGGTGAGATGAGGCAAAAAAGTATTTTCCAAATACATAATTGGACGTGCATTGCAACAGGTTATCGGATGAGGCCAATCAACAAAAGTACTAGTACTAGTACACTATTTGTACTAGCTTCACATGCTTTGCGCGTTGAGCGGGTGTTTTTTCTGTAGCCATATGTTAATGTGTTCGCTGTACGTAACCAGCACCTCGAATCCTCGATACTAGTACTATATAGTAGGAGTAAGTCGTAGGAGTAGTAGGGTGGCATGGGCCAGAACAAGCATTCACGTCCAGGAGTACGGCACACGCCACCACCACGACATCCATCTGACACCATATTATTTCTTGGAGTCCGTGCTAGAGCAATCTCTTCAACCTCGTCGTTTCTCTACACTACTAGGGAAAACGCTATACATAGAGGTATAGCAGTAGCGTTGGTCAAAACTCGGCGCTAGCGCTACTTAGTAGTAGCGCTTGTTGGAAAACCACGCTACAATTATTATTTTAGCAGTAGCGCGTCTTCACAGAAAAGCGCTACTACTAAAATTCTCTCACTAGTGCCGGTAGGCTAGGAATAGTAGCAGCGCCTCTCCCACAAGCACGCTACTGCTAAAAACATTGTAGCAGCACGTTTCTTCTGTACAGCGCCACTGCTATGTAAAAGAAAATAAATAGAAAAATAAGTAGAAAAGTAAATGAAAATGAAAGAAATAGAAAAAGGAGAAATGAAAAAAAGAGAAAATGTAAAGAAAACAAAAGAAAAAGAAAAAGAAAACACAAAGGGTTAGCTGCAGCGCGTTTCTCTGGAACACGCTATAGCTATCTTAGCTATAGCGCGTTTCAGCAAAACGCGCTGCTGCTAGTTTGACTCAAATCCCGGCGGCCCTGGCTCAAAATTTTGCTAAGTCCTTTCCCCCCCTCT